>NW_015090990.1:14590563-14590879 GCF_001431845.1 Calidris pugnax | reverse complement strand
GGCGGGGGGACACGCGCACGGGCACGGTACGGCCGCTCCCCCCGCGGTGCGCAGCGGGGCAGGGCAGGCCGCGGCCCCCTTGTGTCACCCCTGGGGTGACAGGGCCCAGCAACCGGGGCCCGGGCACGGCCTGAAGGGGAAGCGGCGGGAGGCAGGGGGGCCGGGAGAGGAAGGGGACGGAAGGGGAGCAGACGCCTCACGCACACCACACACCCCGCCATACCCACCGGCGGCCGCCGCAGCCGCGAGGGGCCGGGGGCAGGAGGAGCCATGGAGGAGCAGGAGCAGCGAGACGAGGCGGCCGAGGAGCGGCAGG
>NW_015090990.1:14517306-14590347 GCF_001431845.1 Calidris pugnax | reverse complement strand
CGCGGGCGCTGTCCGTTGTGCTGCCGGCGGTTGGCGGGGCGGGGGGACACGCGCACGGGCACGGTACGGCCGCTCCCCCCGCGGTGCGCAGCGGGGCAGGGCAGGCCGCGGCCCCCTTGTGTCACCCCTGGGGTGACAGGGCCCAGCAACCGGGGCCCGGGCACGGCCTGAAGGGGAAGCGGCGGGTCAGCCCGCTCCCAGGGGACCCTGTGCGGGCACCGGTGAGGCCACGGAGCCATTTCACAGGCCACAGTTCCCGTACACTGTTGCATTAAAACCACAGAGTTTCTTGAAGCAACAGATATAACAGATTTGGAATTGCCATTGATAAATGGCACTAGCTGCAACAGTGCTAAGATAATATATTAATGCTAGCAAAATTAATTAATTAATTAATGATATCCCAGATGTCCTTCGCCAAGAGGTGAAGGTGCAATGCTTACCAAGAAGGCCTTCTTACCTTGGTAGAGGAAGAGGAGCACAGCCCATTGACTGTCTCTTCTAGGTATCAAGTTTCTTCTCCCTCAGACAGATCTCTGATATTCTCCTCAATATCCCTTCTATCCTAACCTTATATCTTCCCCTCCCTGGGGTGACATTTTAGGATTGTTTGGGTGGAGAGTCAAGTGCTACAGTCGTTCATTTAGCATGTTCTTCTTGTAGCTCATTATCATACTTAGGGGTGTCAACTTTATTATTCATTTCATGGATAATCAAGTAAAAGGCACTCTGGGCACCACAGCCTTCAAGATTCTGTGCTGAAACCATTTATCTGCATATTCCTGCAAATTTGGGCCAAAACAGGACTCTCCTGCATCACAAAACTCCCTCTTTCAGCTGTTCTTCATAACAACCTGACCTCTCTGCTCTTGTCCCCCCACAAGGTTCAAACAACAGATTAGCAGACACCAGTGTTTTTAACCTGTTATGTACCAAATCCCCACATATGCTGCAGAGGGCTGCAAGCAGCCTGTGCCATGAACCCTTCTTGCTCCAAGTATTGTGGGGAGCTTCAGGCTCCCCTCTGTGCCCTCCCAATGCCCCCAGCCAACAGATTGGTTCCATTAATCTCCCCCCTCCTTCACTTCTGTAGTCCCTGTGACCCCTTCATCCTTACTGACTGCAGCTGGCCTGCAATGAAGGGGTTGCAGAGGTGAGAACCAATGTTATTGAAAGAGCGTACATATATTGACAAAGAAAATGGAAGTGTGTACAATAAGCAAAGAGGACCACTGCAGGAAGGCGCACAATCAGGCTGTGACCTGGTGTAAATCTGCATTCAGTCTGGACCATTGACATAAAGAAGTATTAGTGCACTTCTGTGCAGTGAGCATTATCTCTTATACTTCAGTCCAGCATGCCTGGAGTGAACCACCAATATGAAGAATATTTGCAGAGATAAAAATAACTTCAAAGAGATAGAAGAAGATTAACCTGCTGCTTTGTATTCATTCCATGGCTTCCAGGAGTCAGAAAAACCTGGGAGCTGAGCTCAGAGACAAGTTTAGATATTGAGTTCTTAGTGCACATTTTGCCCAGCAGACTTCTAATACCCCAAAATAGATACATTTTATTTTGGTGCAGGTCTCACTGCTGAGGAAATAAATACGTTTCTCCTTTTTGTCTGGATATTGCTTTTTATTTGTCAGCTTATTTGTTCAATATGTGTCTGGGTACCACATGGATTTTGAGAAAGATAGGAATTTTCTCTGCTGCACATAATTTTCTCTAGATTCCATCCTGAATTCATTACCATTGTTAATTTGGAAAGTATAAGCAGTTTTACAAGTCATTACCATGAAGACTACTTCATTGCAGCAACATTATTACTTTTTAAAAAAATTAATTCTGAATTGCCATGCTGGTCAAAAAGGTGCTCCTTGTGGAAGCTTAAAATCTAAGTGTGTAATGGCAAGCAAACACATAGAAGACACAGACCCATGAGATAACCAAGTGTGAAAAATAACAGAAAACATGCCTTAGAATTTCTGTTGTCTGAGTCTAGGGAAAAATCTCTACCAATTGTCTATATAAAATGGTCTTTCTCAATGCTCATAAGCCCAGACCCTTTGACACAGCCCGTCTAGCCCAGCTGTTCCTCATCACTAGGTATCATTAGAACACTTCAACCAGCAACAGCTGTTGTTTCTCTCCATAAACACATCAAAGGACCAGTTATGTCAGTACATCTAGATCTAAAATAAAAACAATTCAAAAAAATTTTGTAGCAAAGAACAAAAGAGTAAAATAACCATACAATTTAAAAAAATAAAATCCAGAAAATAACTTCCACCACACAAGAAAAAAGTTTAAGAGCAATGAATGCTAGAAACACCTGCTCTCTGAACTACCAGTTCTTATTTTTGCTGTCCAGATTTTGAAGGGAGAAACTAATGATTGCCTCTTTCTATAAATATTGTCTATGGCAAAGATTTTCTAAAGTTTTTTTAACTCATGTACAAGCCCACAGCAGAAATAAAATAACCACCTGAATAACCACCTGAAGCAGAACATGCCCAGTCTCCCAAACCCTGATGGACATGTAACTCAAGCTGTGTTTCATAAACCTGCCACAAACCTTCAGATGGTCATGTGCAGTTCACAGAGCATAATCAGCTCAAGATGAAATACCCTGCTAGGAATGACAGCTGTTTGTTTGAGTTTTTCTAACCTACTTTCATCTTTGAAAGACACTATGAAATAATCTCAGATAGATTGCTCTGCAGATGTCCCAAAACAAAGTACCAGAAGCATGGATTATCATAGCAACATCTGTATCCAATGAAAGAAATTGAAATACTTAGATCAGGAAACTGCTGATAATCAGTGCTTCACTACTGGCTAGGGAGCAAAAGCATACTATGCAAGGTATATATGTACTTTCAACCTGGGTGATCAATAAATTTTACATCACATCTCCAGATGATTGGCCCAGAGCTTTTAAATTCATTGCTCCTTTATCAGGATGGGGGCAAGTGAGCACATGGGATGAAATTTTGTAATGCTACAATTCAAATCAAAAAGGCTTCAGATGCAAAACTGCTGACAGTAGTCTTGTCTGTTCATATTGACAGTCAGGAAGTGTTAGTCCAGTACCTGGTAACCTGGTGGTAAAGATATAACCTTCCAACATGATCAAATGCCTTTCTTGATATCACCTGGAAAAAAAGAAAAAAGCTTATCGCCTGACTTGGGAAAGTTTCTATGTAGAATATGGTTTTATACCACTTGCTCCTTGTCAAGGCATAAATAATATTGACCTTGCTGAGTAAGCACAATAAGACTGTGTTTAAGACTGTAGGAAATAAAATTTCAGGATTCTGACAGTACTCCCTTATCTAATATGTACTTCAAGAATCCAGTTAGGTCCTGTAACAAATGAGCAGGTGGGATATTCCTGGATATTCCTCACACATACCAACTTTTTTTCCAGTTTAATAGAAAGAGGAATATTACTGTTGCAGAAGGAATATGAAGGAGACAAATTGAGGAGATACAGACACGGATAACTAATTTATAAAAAAGTCTTCACAGGGATGCTGGAGGAGCACTGTTTGCCAAATTTACAATAGTGATAAGCGCTACAGAAGAGGAAAGTGCAATATCAAATGTTCAGTTTACCAGGAGGTTAAGCATAGGAAGACTAGCATAGTTACTTTGGTAATAACAGGTGATACGAGTTGGGCAGCTCAAGACCAGCCTTGAATGATGAAGGGTACTAACGCCATGGGGAAGAGGCAGACAAACAGCAGAGCAGAAGCAGCCATTGCTGAACTCTACTCTCAGATGAGTGCAGCAGTTGAGTATGATTATGATTTATTCATATTACTGGCAGGCTCAGCTACAGGCCAGGGTCCCACTGTGCTCTGTGCTGTACAGACACAGGACAAAAGGGCAGGTCTGTTAGAGAAATTTCCTTTTGATTTGCAATAGCAAATAAGTCAGCCAGTGCTGTAAATAACAGAAGAAATACAACAGCTTTAGGAGGTGTACAAAGCACACTGCAGGTCTAAAAAGCGGTAATTACACAGGGGACATTGAACAATGATAGAACCTTGTTAGTTAGCACATAACTAATCCACACAACCTGTAATTTTCAGGCAAAAGAAGGTGGTGGTCATTCTCTATTTCTCAATAGAAGGTTAACAGCTAATACAAAGCTGTACTGAAACTTCATGCCACTCATGCTTCCTTATTTTATATCATATGCAGCATAAATGTGGATAATTTATACTTAGAGGAAACTTTGGAATCACAATGAACAATGCATTGAATTAGTATAACTTTCTTTTAACCACATATTTGAATACTCACTGATTCCCCATGTTCAGCTATTCTCAAAGAGCTCCTCAGTCATTAGTGTGATAGAGAATAGTTCTGTACGAAGGGCTGTTAATATGTTTTTAATAATGTGACCATCTCTTGCTACACATCCCACAACCTAACAGCCCAGCAGCAAACCAGCATTTCTTCGGAAAAATAACTATTTTTCATTTATTCTGTTTCTTTTAGCTTCTTTAAATTCCTTTTAGCAACTAGGAAAAAAAATGAAAAAGCATAAATGCAACAAACATATAAGACTGATTCAGCAAACAAAGCTGTACCTCTAGATTCTTCTGAAGTGAGCATCACTTTCCAAGCTGTGGATCTAACAGAACAGGGTTTCCAGTGCACTTTGCTTTTCCATCTTCCTTATTTCAACCTCACACTCTTCAGGGGAAGAGCTTTCTCCTCCTGCTTAGTCCATAGTTCAACAGAGTCATGACCCCAGCTCTCCCCTCCATTTACAGTAGTGGAACAATGTACAATATTGGGCACAACACTATTTTAAACATACTGATATTATAAAATAGAATACAGAAAAAAAATGCCTCTTTTCCATCAGAACTGTCACTCATTTACCAAGCTCTGCGTGCACATCATTGTTGTCTACTTCTCTCACCAGTAGTACTACACAAACGAACCCTTTTGTGAGTAACGTATGTTCCAGCACTGCAAGTTAGAATATAAATGGTAATTAAGATATACTTGCCAGCCCCCTCCCCTCAACATTGTGAAATATTGATGGTAAAGTCAAGCGAAGAAAGCAAGATGATAAAAAGAATATATCATACCTATGTTCAGCATGGAAGGAAAGGGAACACAGCTGTGTTGCTAATAGCAAACGAGACAGAGGTTTTGTTAATTGTAGTTCAATTTGTACCAGGTGAAACTTAGTACCAGTAATCTACTGATTGCAAGAAACAGTTATTCTGAACAAACCACACCAGATCATAATTTCAGAATTAACTCACTCTGTACTCTTGTGCAATTAACCAAGTATTCACAGCCAAAGGATTGTACACCTTTTTTAGTAGGATTCCTCAGCAATGTTTAAACAACCGCATGTAAGTCATTGTATACAAGACACTGCAGTGAGGTATTTTTGCCATCAATGGAAATATTATGATACTAAAGGCTCCAATTATTCACCATATTGTCCAATTTATTAATAAGAGATAGAGAAGCAGCAGAAACATGCTGGTCAGTGATGCTATCTAGAACACATTTGTCAGCTGTTTCGATTCAGATATACTTAGCAAGTAAAACATATGCCACCAGCAGAAAAAAAAAATGTTGCTCTTCTAATAAGCAGGCACTTCTAACTGTGGGTGTGACATCAGCTTGCTCCTTGCTAGCTCGTTTCACTCTTGTGAGTTAAAATGTAAAAACAGTGTCAAGGAAGCAAGATAGGGTGGCAGAGGAAATCTTGCTTAAATATGTACTTTGATTTATATTTCCTTCAAACTAAATACATGTTCACATCCCAAGGACTTGCCACAGATTATCAAATACTTCCAAAGTGGTAGGTTCTAAAAAAGCCAGATTGCAGCTATTCCAGTACGACTTTGCAAAGGGGAAGGAAGATATCATAACTCTTTTGTTGACCCACTTCACATGCACAGAGCAGAAGAGGGCTGTAAGGGATCTCTTGAGTTATCAAGTCCAGCCCCCAGCTACCCCTGGCTATTCTATTGCACAGTTCCTTTCATACATTGCATGTTAAAATAATTGGAGTTTTTGCCCTTCTACTACCACTGGAAGGCTGTTCCAGAAGCTCATTGTTAGAATCACTAAGTAAATCCTCCTACTTCCAGCCTAAATGTATTCATGCCTAACAGAAACCCATTTGTTCTTCAGCCAACGCTAGCATTAGTAGCTCATTCCCCCTGCTGGTAGAAATGATCAGCCTCTCGATGCTTACAGCATCTAGGCCCAAGCAATGGGTGAAAATATCATGAGACTGTAGTTGAAAACATTAAGGATGTTATCTTCAGCACAGAAATACCCAGAATAGCAAGGACTGCATTAGCTTGGGAAGCAGAAGGAATGTGGCCATGCCAGTACGTCGCATACTTAAACTACTGAACCTCACTGGGAAAAGGAACTTGCTAGCTATTAGCTTACTAGCTACTACTGCTTGGAAGCAGGTTTGCTGGACATGATACACAGCATTCAAAGGTGTTATAGTTGCTTTTCTTATGTTCATCCCAAAATAAAAATATCCTTCCTTCAGTACTTTGCAGGTTCTGGGG
This sequence comes from Calidris pugnax, assembly GCF_001431845.1. NCBI lineage: Eukaryota > Metazoa > Chordata > Aves > Charadriiformes > Scolopacidae > Calidris > Calidris pugnax. The sequence continues at coordinate 14,583,772 of NW_015090990.1, read as the reverse complement.
CGGCTGCTCAGGTAAGAGACTTCTAGACAGTCTTCCATTCAGCAGAGACCCGTGCTGCTGCCACTGCCATCACTGCTGTCAGGCTGTGCTATAAAAGGTAGGTAAAAATGCTGAGAAGCAGCAGTGTTAGTCAGATGGGGAAAATCCTGACGTTTCCATAAAATGCAGCTCTACAAAAAAGGGAAAAAAATAGAAACTGCTATATCCAATTAGGCATCCTGCCTTTTCTCCATAGACAAACTTGGACCAGTTTCCCTGCTCCTTCCCTAATTAGGCATAGGGATGAATCAGACATGAAACACACTATCCTGAAAGATTCCTATTTGAGGATGTATCTAGGATTTGGCACTGATTCCTCTAAGGAGCCTAAACATTTAACAAGCATTTTTCTAGAGAGATGATCTGAATTTTTAAGAAAAAATCAGTACAAAGTAGTATCAAAGTGCTGCAGTAAAGCCTTAAGGTGTTCCCAACACATTACAGTTACTAAAATATATTTTTTGCCATACAAATAACGGTCAGTGTCAGATGTGGATCACAGATTGGTGTGTTATCATCCCCACCACGAAGGGCCTTCTAAACTAATTTCCTTACAAATTTCATATACAACCAAAGAAAACCTTTCAGCTTCTCCCCACCAATCAGTCTGGATCTATGGACTCCCAAATTTTAAAGAGGTCAGTCATGGAGTTGGTGATTCTCATGACCTATCTGTCAAAGACAGCACCTGGTAATGTCAACATAGTTGTTTTGTAACATTGCATCAAAATTATGCACAGGTCCCAGTGAATGAATGCTTTGCATAATTCCTGCTGCTGATTCCTTGAGCAGATTCTTGCTTCCTAAGGAAACTCCAGTAAATTTTCAATCTCCCGAAGCACAGAAAGAATCACAGCCCAATGATATTTTACTAGTTTACTAGACTGAAACTGCCAGTGCCATAATGCAACAGCTACTTCAGGGGATTACTACTTCTGCTTTGTCTGCTTGGTACAAAGGCAAATAAGACCCAAACAGTCTTTTCTGATGTAGTGTGCACACCTCAGTCTTCTTGCTAATTTTCTGGACAAAAATCTCAGTCACAAATCTCTATAGCACAAAAAAAAAATAACCAAATCCAAGTCCTCACAACCATGGAAGTGGATAGTCCTCTCTCACATCCACAGGAGCCACACAGAGCCTGACCATGTGGATTCTCATGCTGAGAACCCACATCTAGGGGATGTGAAATTATGCCCTTTACCTCACTGTTTCCATTCTTCCTTTCGCCCACATGAACTCACACTTAGTCACCCTTCAAAGATCTTATTATTTCTCTACATGCATGTGTTCCCCTTCTGGAGTTGCTTATCCCAGTAGTTAACTATAAGTTTAAACACACATTATTGTTTGTTGTTACTATGGAAATGTAGCAATTTTTTAAAGACTTCCTTGGAAGTTAAAGGAGCATCACTTTATCCTGCATAGAGTGTCTTTGTAGCATACATGATTGAAAAAGAGCTGGCTTTCCTATATTACACCACCACCACCACAAAAAAAAAGGTATTTATTATTCAAAACCCATACTTCAAAACCAACTTTTTCTATTATTACTTACAAAACTGCTTCATGCAGGGAATTAATTAATTTGCTTTTCTCTCTTAAATTCCATCCATATCTTATGGCTAAGAAATGTTCCAACTTTAACCATCTTTCAGTTTCTCATCCTCTTCATCCTGCTTTTAACATGGGGGCACCAGAAGTCCCATAAATAAAGGAGGAGGTCACCTTCTTTCTCAAGACTGTTGCCTTGAGAAATCAAAGACTTCAACACATAGTGATGCCAAAACAATTTCTTGCTGCAGATGAGCTAGTGACATGGCAGAACTGTCTGTATGCATACATGTGTCAGTTGCTGCTGGAAATGAGACATCACCAAAAGCAGTTCGCACCTCCAATTAAGGTTTAGTTGCACCAACTACACTATCACAGTTAAAGAATATCACATAAAAACTAAAACCGTAGGAATGCATTGACTTACAATAAGCAAATATTTTCTGCTGCAAGCAACTCCAGAAAATTAGCTGCTCCTACTTGTAGGTGAAAAGGATTGGTTTGCTAACAGTCAAATCATTGCAAGCATCAAGTGCCTGAACAAGAACCAAAATCCAAAGAAATCTCACCTCTGATTAAATTAGGTTTCAGACCAAACCCTCTTCCCATCATAAATGCATAAGCAAAACTTGGATCATGGGGCTGCAAAATAAAGAAGAATTTAGTCACAGAAACTTGAATTATTCTTAATTTTTATTACTCTTCTCATGTGCTGATGCTGCATGTGGAGCTTGGAGTACAAAAGAGTTTCTTAAATGAACAAACAAATATACTTCAACTGGTAGAGCTTGGTGGATTGAAGCATTAAACAGTAGAGGAACATGCCCAAAGGTACAAAAGCATATTAACTGTGCAGTCCAGAGGATAATCTGACCTCTGCAGGCCAAAGGCAGTTCAAAGCCCTTCCCACTGAACAGTATTTTCCTGCTTTTATTTTTTTATATTATTTTAGCCCCATCCCAAAATTTATGTAGCTCTCCAATACTGTTGCATAATCAATGAAATTTCCATTTACAAAATGCAAAGAAATCCTGCTGAGCACAAAATGTCTCTTTTTCCTCATTCTGCCTCTAAATTGACTTTTCTTGTAGAAGCGAAAACTGCTTCTCAACAGCCAGAAACATCCATTGATTTGGCAACTGTTTAAGCAATACAACAGTCTTTCACATTATACCACCTACAATCTTCATGAGGGGAATAACAGTACCTGAATGGATATAGACAAGGAGCATCACTAATTAAAAAAAAAAATCATGCTTAGAAAGAAAGCAATGCAATCAGAGCTATATAATACCTTTCACATTATTTTGCACTCTTATAGCCACAAGAAGCCCATGCAATTCTGTTTCTGCTTTGGGAATGTTGGCCTCTCAACAGTGCAATTCAAAAGGCCAGTCTGTTTTATGGTAGCTAAAGAATTACCCTCCTTACTTGAGCTTAATTCTTTTAAACTTGACTCTCCTGTTCTACACTGCAGTGCAGGACCCAGACCAGCACTGGTCACCACCCAGAAGCTACCACGCTTGAAAGCTCTCTGTGGTTTCCAAGTGTTGATACTGACCAAGACTTTCAGACTTTTCACATGACCATGGATTCTCTGTGGTCCTATCTTCAGCAGTACAGAAACCCTTAATCTTCCTTTGTTATTTTTTTAAGGGTTCCTTTAAGAGAGGCAAATTCTGGGCAGAGCTCACATGCTGGGCTACAAGGAAAGATGTCTCATATTTACTAATTCCTAGTGCCAGAGCAGCCCTTACAGATGTGGCCATATGGTAACAGCCCTCAGTCTAGGTTAGATAAGTACATGAATAGGTTTAAAGTGACATTTAAATGCTGGTTTTTGGAACCCTTTTTGTCCCAGACATATGTGTAAAGGCAATGAGCTGCAAAGCCAAAACTAGAAACTGTACTGGAAGCATTAATGTGCTTATCCAGTCAGGGTATAAAATGTTATTTGGCTTATATGAGCTGTCAGGCAGCTGAACTGCAGAGCTCAAATTTAAAATATTCATGATCATCCTAGCAATCTTCCCCTCCAAGAGGGCAATGAAGAAACAGTCTTACATTCTCAGATGTAACTATTTGTTTTACAGAGGGAACATCTTTTGTTGGGCTGCCAAGCCTGAGTCATCCCTACAGACTCATTTCTAGAAGAAGCGTGCACATAGGACTGACAGCTGATCACAAGCTATCTCCTAACTTCCATAAAGATCTTATAGGTTTTAAAGCAACCTAGTAAAATTAAGACACAGTAACCTTCTCTTTATAGTGGCAAACATTAATAAAATTCTCTGTTGCTGTAGTTATGAAGAGGGAAGACTTTTTTATTCATAAAACTAGGTCACTGAGGAAATAATATGCTCACACAGCAGGGGAAAGCTTTCTGAGCACGCAGACAGCATATTTCCCAGCTTGCTACTGCGACTTAGACTGCCCCATTTGCCTCTCAGCCGCTCCCACCACAGTTCTGGTGCTGGACCTCGCAGGGCCCCCAGCAGCAGCGACATAGGCCAGGAGTGGTGGTCCCTGAGACCTTCTCCACCAGCATCACCATGAGTGAAAATGGGACCTTCTAGGGGCAAGTGAAAAAGGTCAGCACAGGAAGTTTAGCAGCTGGTACGTTAAAGACGGCAAATAGCAGGTAGGAACAACTTTAACTTGTAAAAAGTACAGATATTGAGTAAATTATAATCTTGCCTTTGGAATTTTTTTTGGCTGATGCCACCATATTAGCCAGAATGGGTCAGTATTGCCCACGTAACCCATGAGCAGGGACATCCTCTCAGCTGGCTTACTGCTACAGAGGATGTTGGAAGAGCACACAACTGCTGTCTCTCCAGAGGCTGGGTCACCATGTGGCACCCACCTTCTGGGGACAGGCTTAGGCAGTGATGGTGAAGCTTGTTTCACGAGGATCATCTCCTGAGTAAGTTCCTGGGTAAAAGGCTCCAAGAGTGCAGTGCACAGGGAACAGAGCTAAGCATCACACTCAAGACCTGCAGCGTTTGGCTTTTGCTGGAACTACAAGGACAAGGAGGCCCCCAGGTGACTGGCTCCCTCCCAGCTGCCCAGGAGTTTCCCCATCACACACTCACAGGTAGGTACATGGGTCAAACACGGAGCTCCTTCTCACTCCCCACTGCCATCTCCAGGCTCTTCTCTGGAGGAAACCTCAATGCCCACCTTTCACAGTCACTGCCCTGCTGAGCGGTGGGACAGGGGCAGAGCCTCTCAGTGACCATTGCAGTTGGGTAAGGGCAGCCAAGGCCCCTGCAGGTACCAGGGCAAGCGCCACATCCTTTTGCCTTTCCTGTCCCTCAGCTTCCCATTGTGTCACTATTGGAACTGAGGCACCTGTGACTTTGGGTCAGCATTAAGGATGCCTCCCCTCTTTGAACAGCTCTGGAAGTACCTCTCTGGACTGCTTTCACGTGGAGATTCTTGGGTTTCATCAAGCAATTTGTCAGGCATGTGGCATTTTTCCTGGCCTCTTTCTGGCTCCTCTGCTGCAATGCTACATTGTCACTTCAATGGAACTGCAAATGAGACAAGAAGTGCCAAATGCTCATCCAGTGACCCTTATACCATGTCTTTCACAAGTCTCAGATGGCTGTGTCAGGAGGAGACACAGAGAGATCCTTTACTGTCTCTCCTGAAAACCGACTCTCTTTTTATGGAAGCAACTGTAATCTCTTCCCATTTACCCTGCCAAACCCAGCTTCCACCTAGCACAAATCCCTAGTGGGATTTGAATTAGGCTGACAGCAAGCCATGTTACTTTTCCAATTGACTTTTGGAGATAGCAGAGATTTCTTAATTTTTTCATTTTTACAGTAAAGATGTCCTCAAGGAATTTTCATGGGGATCTTTCCATTACCTCCCTCAGCAGACATTTCTGCCCCAATAGAAAGGCAGCTGAATATCTAGAAGGCTCTATGCTCAAGGCACACAGTAATTACCATACCTTGTGCCAGAAGGGAGAGTATTAGACTCTCCTCAGCCATCTGCTGAAAATGCTTGCCAATGTCAGAAGAGCATTTTGCTATATAAACTACACAAAGCATATATCCATATACGGTTTTGAAATTTAGTATTTTTCCTTTGAAAATAAAATCTGGTTGTGTGTAGTGCAAAAGGGAGAAATGGAAATGCACCACAGAATAGCAAGAGACAGAAAGTGATGTTATTGAATCTTAAATTTTAACTGTGGGCACACTGACACTAGTAGGGAAAAATGGCCATGTAATTCAAGTTCTCAGAGATTTCAGAAATCACCTTCATGACATCCGTACTTGCTCAGCAAATACTTATGTGATTAAGCAGCTGAATAGGAAAATTGGAAGAGGCATGTGAGATTAAAAACAAAGACTTCAATATTTTTTTGGAGAGTGTAATGCTCTGGGGCCTAGGAAGAAGAGACACCCATGCTCTCTCAGCTCTCATTTTATACACCATCCTTCACCAGAGTATTTCCAGTTACAACAACAGGTAAGTTGTACTCTGCAGAGAGGTAATTCAATTTTCTGGTGGATTTTGATATATTCTTGCATTATATTTCATTGCAGTCTGGAGCAAACCAGACTTGTTTTGTTTTCAGTTGCCTACAAGGAAGACAGAACTCCAGCTCTGGAAGAGCCTATGTCTCTCCTCTCTAGAAACTGTGCTGCTCAGAAGCTGGTAGACATCATTACAGAGATTTCTCCATGTCTGACCTGGTTCCATTTGCTCAGGATTTGGAATTGCTGAGTAGCAGGTGCATTAGTATCCTCCAGGCAAATAATGGAGAGCTTGGGAGTAAGGACTTCCAAATATTTCACCCACAACAATCCACCAGTTATACCCATCAGGTGGACCTTCCTCCTGTCAGGCCTTCAAGCAAAATAGGACCTCAGCTCTTCTCTACCTGCAGCACCTAATGCAAATAATAGAAGAAGCAGGAGAAGAGAGAGAAGATGACATATAGTCCACTGCCAACCCATGTCTTATGTCAAGGCAGAAAATTATTACCAGTAAATTAAGCCTTAACTACCAGCTTTCCTCTTGCTTCAGTATTCATAGCCTACTAGCTGGATCTTGAAATACGATCAAAACTTACCAAGAGCTGCTGAGCAGCCTCAGCATCCACTTATTTCAGAAGCAGAACATAAAACATGCTGTAATGACCAACCCTGCATAAAGCTGAATAGAATTTTTTCTCTCTCTGATTTTTGTGATTACTTTAAAATCTACACAACAGCTCTGTTACGCTTCATGAGTCTTGTCACAAGTACAAGCCTTCACATTGACACATTTTAAAAATAACCAGTGAGTAAGATCCTGTTCTCATTTCTATAAAAACTCCCCTACTGATGATAAAAACTGGTTAATAATTTAACAAAGTAATCTGAGTGTTCTAAAAGTGGCACAGAGTCGTTTATATTTAAAGAAAGTGCTTAGTTATAGAAGATTAATCTGTACGAGAGGACTATAAAATAATTAATAAAGAAAACACTTCCAAAATCATTTGCATAGACTCCTAACATCACCTGCCTTTGGTTAACTATAGGGTATTCATTCCTCTCACGCTGTGGGCTCTCATGTTTAGGGAATGGCTCCACTTAGAAAAGACTGGCTACTTACCGGCTAAAATAGTACTGCACAGATCGTTGATGCAGTTTGCCCCATATAATCAAGATCTAAACTCCACTGCTCCACCCAGGACCCAACAAAGCCATAAAAGTTGGGCCCTTACAATGCAGTTTATCAATTGGAAAATTGGAAAGAATTGGAGGGTTTGAGTTTCTTTGTGGATTTTGGAATGTTGCTTATGACCACGTTATCAAGGATCTCCATGTATGTTGAATGTCATTTCTATTGATATTCATTTCAGGTTACCAAGGGCCTGATCCTCATAAATATCTAGTAGAGACTTGGACCAGCACCCAGGCCATTCCAACCTCTAAAATTCAGTCAGTGTGCATCTTGATTTGAAACTGAAGAAGGTCAAAACATATTTAAAATGTTTATCTTAAGCATCTCATCTCACTTTTCCAACCTTTAGAACAAGCATAATACCAGTTTATAATTTAAAAATATTTTCAAGAACAACTAATTGGAAATTATGGAAAATAGAAAAAATAAATATGCATTTTCTTAATTTGGTTAGTGCATCCACACATCCTTCACATTTCATCTTGCAAGTAAAGGAATAAAAGTATTTTAAAATGTTTTATGACTGATATCTATATTCCAAATTTTAAATATTTTAACAGGGTTCTTTTTTATTTGTTTTGTTTAATATATTATTTTTATTCTTCAGACAAGTTAAATTTTATAACCAAATCTATGAATATGGAATACTGAGCTTCTGGATAGCTGAAAGTGAAGCCTGAAAGAAAAATTACAGTTCCAAGGCATTTTCTAATTTGGTTTATAAATAGATGGCTTTGACATACCACTCACAAAAACAAAGCTATAGTTAGCTTGCCTGAGGCAGCTGTGCAGCTGGGAGAAGAACATACACTGGCAGCCTAGCCGTGCAGTCGCCTGTGTTGTGATATATGCTATCAAAGCACCAGTTAAGAACACAGAAAGAATTAGCATTTTGGCTCAAGGCAGAGTGATAGGAAGCAGTCTTTGATCTTATGTTATCCAACATGTAAGCCATTGAAGAAAAGCAAGCTAAATAGATTCTTAATTGGAAGCAGCAGGTAAAAAAAACTCTAATGCAACTAACCTTCTTGGGTGTTTTGATACAAGGCAGGTAGACTCACGTAAATGACTGTTTCCTGTAGCTGTAAAGCTTTTTTTACTATTGATAACTGTATAGAAAAAGAATTCATATATTTAAGTCAAATGAATGGGCAGAAATATTGTTGGCCTATCACTAGTGGAAGGAATACTCCACAGAATGGCACATCCTGTTTGGAGCCTGATCCAAGCTCATTTCTGTCACCGGAGGTTTTCGCATTGACACCAGTCCATTTCAGCCCAACTATGCAGATGAATATTCTGCTAGACCTGCAGTATTTTGGCTCTGAAATAGCACAAAACCTTAAAGATTTCAGCTGAAGCTCAGAAGTTAGGTTCCCTTGACCTGATGGAAGTTTTCTGGTTTTCTCTTAAATGACTTGGGCTCTAATTTACTGGATTGGTGCCCTATTGCGCTCCCTTAAGTGGAGCAGATATAGCAGTTCTAAAGTTTACTTTGTATTTGTTAAATTCATGCATTCAAACCGAAAAATTGGGATCCACATCCAAACTTTCCAAAATCTCAGTTACTTCAACATAAAAATTTGTTTCAGACCCATCTTTCAATGGAACACTTTCTAGCCCAGTACATGCACAAAAACGACTGGCTAAAACCTTGATATCACACAGTGAATGCTGTAAAGGCTTTTTATGCTATATGCAACTTTTTTTTTTTTAAATCATCAAGAACAGTGTTTCCTGCCCCTTTACTTTTTCCAACACTAATTTTCAGCGTAGTAGACACACATGCATTCTGCAATCACAAGAGAAAAATTCTGTGTGTGTTAAGGCTGAAAAAGAGCAGGTATCCTCCAACACAGTGCTTACAAAATGATCTCTAGACTTCTGAGATGCTACATGACCTTTACTTCCATCAAGTGCATTAAGTTTAAACATTTAAATAAAAATACACAACCTTTCCCCACAGAAGCATCCTCACTTAGCATACAAATACCATCAGAAATCTTTTAGAAAAATAATTTTCCTTCCTTGAAAGTACAAACCTGAGACTCCTGAGACTGTGACGTAAGTGATAGTCCTCTCCACTTCTAAGTGCTAGAAACACGAAAATTAAAAGTAAGAGTCAACTGTGCTTGAATTTCACCACACAGTCCTTTCAAACCCACTTATAGCCTAAGCATTTTGATTGTCAAGACATTGATAAAAGCACAATGTATCCCTTTAAAACAGTGCTGAAGAAAAAGAGAGGAAAAAAAACCAAACCCACCACAACTTAAATACTTTACATAAAATTTCCAGAGGAGTCTGAGTGACTTGCAAGCTCATGTCTTTCCCCCTTCTTCAGATGTAATTCAAGAATTTAGTACGGTTCATGCAAACAGATGACAACGGAGCTCAGATTCACAAGTTAACTTCTGGAAGATGTTAATTCTTTTCCTGTAAAAACCTAAGACAAATTAGTACATTTACCAAAAAAAAAAAAAAAAAAATAGAGCACTATCACAGAGCAGGAGAAATAACTTAAACTGATGATAGAGAGCACTGAAACAAAAAGAAAATTAAAAAACCACACCATCTTAAAGAAAAATCTAAGTATAAAAGGAGGGACAAATAATGCAAGCTCACACACTGGGAATATTTGTAACTTCAGCTCTCTGATAGAAATTTCTCGGTTTTGTTTATAGCAAATTTAGAAAATGGCAAAATGTGCTAATCTATCTAATATTCACAGTTTGGCTGTTCTGTAGCATTTTTAATCTACATACCTATGTTTTACAGAGTAGGCATCATTAATGCTTAAGAAAGGAGAGAAAGTGATAAAATACAAAAATCCCACTTAATGCAGCCTGGGTTTTTCCACAACGCCACTGGCCTGCTTTGGAGAAAACCATGGCAGCATAGGTCAGCAAAAATTTGTTTTCTGACATACTCTAGAGCTAAATGAGATAAAGGGAAATAGAGGAGCTGATACACTGGCTGCCATAGGGATCTTGAAAAGGACATGGTAAGCAATAAAACAAGACCAAGGACTAGAGACAGACAGATGTGGATGCTTGGCTCCCCTTCACAGCTTCCATGAAAAGGAAGAGATGTTTATGAAGGCATAAGCAATAACAACATAATTACATAAAACTCTATTAATGATACAGACAAATGACACTCATCACACCCTACTCTGAGAAAACAAAGATGGAGAACTCTGCATTGCAGATGAATTCTTATTTTAAAATGGAGAGGTGTGAGGGAGAAAAAAATAAATTTGCTAAGCACAGAAAAAATGAAAAGTCTCTGTAAAGCTGGAAATAATAACACGTAAAGTACAATTTCATTATTTGTTGCCTTTTAAGCTCTAAAAAGAAAAAAATATCGTGCTTACCAATGCATTTCACAAAAACCATTGAACACTGACATCTAAAATAAGATGAATATAGAAGAGAATTCTTGATAATATTGAATACTTAAGAGTTCTTTACATCCACAGAAAGTGCTGTATGAACATTAACTAATTGTGGAAGGTGAAAATATGCTGTCTCCAACATTATCCTGACCCTGGATTCAATCAAAACTACAGTGTGTTGGCAATAACTCAGGAAATTACTATTTGCTAGAACAGACTGAAAAATTAAAGCATTAAACACATTTGGAAATCCACAAAATATGCTACCAAAAAGTCAGTATATTTATTTTTAATTGTGTGAAGAGTGAGTCTAATGCCATTAAAAAGAAAAGTGTTTCCGTCATCATTTGGGCAATTGATTGATTAGTCATCATTAGATCAGAATTTTAATAGATCTCCTTTCAGTGTTTGGAGAATTCTGCTGGTAGCCACATAATGCCCTATAATTTTTCTCCTTAGCCTTTAAAAAGAAGCAAGTGCATAATCTTTGTTATAATAATTCCTCCCCTCTTAGCAGCAGCTGAAGGATCAAAATGAGCAGAAATAAAGAGAAATATTATCCATGTATTAATCAAATAAAACTAACATACCAGAAGATACGATGGAATCTGAGCTGAACCACCACAGGAAGTAGGTGAATTTTGACAACTGTTAGAAAAGGTTCAGACAAAACTGATTAATACTATAAAAAGAATGAAAACTGAAGGTCCATTGGTCTAGTTCCAACCTATACTACATCTTTGTTAGTCTTGTTCCTCACTTCTACCTCGCTCTTCATCTTAAAACTTTAATGTAATAAAAAGCAAGTCATGCATGAGCATTGCATCCACAAGGGAGCCACATGTATCCTGAGGACTACGCCTGCCCCCTTCACTGTTAATTCTTGCAGCACAATCTCCACACCAGCAGTGTCTAAGCTCTCTGCATGAGCTCACAAGAGTGTATTTTGATTCTGCAACTTGCTTGTACAATATTAATAACGACTAAGTAAGCTGTAACCAACATTTTTAATTGCACCAGGACCAATATTAACACAGTACAACACAGCAAATAGGAAAAGCTGACTAGCTTCAGTATGCTAAAGTACATTTTTATTTGAGGATGTGAGAGATTTAAAAACCTTTTTACAAATGCTAGTATTTGGGAAGAACCGTTTTTCAGTGTTCCTTAAGGAAAAACACTGATAAAGAAAAACGCTAGGTTTAGAATTACTGACACTATTACATCACGTAAGCTGAAATAATGATCTGCATTCACACATTTCATCAAGAACAACACTTCTGCACTTCAGGAAAATCATTATAACTTCCAGGACCACAGAAACACAGTAATTTTGTACATCAAACCACTAATGACTCCAAAGCCAACTAAACCCATGCTATTAAATTCACCTTCTCTCTCAAATATTTCAACTTGAACTGGACCTCCATTGTACTTGACACTCTATAAGCATATCATTAATTGCTTGTATTTCCCATGAAAGATGCAATTACCAGACTCAAAATTTGCTTACAAAGTACCATGTTTGCAGCTCCAGCTTTAGATGGTTGAATGGTATGCCTTTAATAAATTATTATTTGACAGCACAGAAGTAACTTCATTCAGCCAACTCCAAAATACATAACAGCTATCTTCAAGTATGGATTTAAAACTGCAAAGCATGTCCTGAAGTTTTATGATGTATGGAAGCCTCAGGAAACAATATGCCTATGCCTTTTAGCCATTTATTGATCCAAACTAACACATCTGTGTGCATTGCTCCTGCAAAAGATCATGCTGGTTTAAATTTACGAACAGCAAATGACTACTAAATTTAAAGAAAAAGGTACTCTACACAGGGTTTTCTATCAGTCAAGGTATTCTAGTACTCTATTTACCAGAAAATCTCTTAAAAGTATTTTTGCATACAGCTTTGAAAACAGTTCTGCATGCATTTTAAGATCGTAATCAGGATTCATCTGGTCGATGATCACAGAGAAGCCAATCCATTTTGCATGAAGTAGAAAGCTACTTAACATTATGATACTTCCAGCCACTTCCCTCACTTATTAAGTGCACATTCTGAAAAAAAAGTTCATGAGTTAAGTTCTGCAGGGATCTGGCTTGTGCCATGTGGTTGGTGTTTCTTGGTTTCCTGCTGCCAAAATGCAATTAGGCATCTAAAACAAATCCGATGCTTTTTCAATGCCATCCAAGGACATAATTGTTTTAGTTGGCACAAGATGTGATGAATCTTGGCTTCACTGAAGTCAACAGAAGACTTCACTGGGTCAAGATATCATACAGTTGTGAACAGCTGTTTAAATTACAACTGGCCTCCTTCACAGTAGTAGCTTTTTCCATACCATTTTGTGTTCTTTCCACAACAAACTATAGCAAACAGTTTCAAGTTAAATTCCATGTTAAAAATAAAGAAACTACAAAAACCACAAATCCAGTCTTTATTTTATTAAAACAAGACTTGTTCTGCTGAAGGAATGAATAAATTCATAACTGCAAAACATAAACAAGGAACAAAACCTTTGCTTCTGGGCATGCTCAAACCTATGCTACTACAAAGTTTTCTAGAAAAGATTATCAGGAATGCTGTAATTCATAGCAGATAAAAATTCTGGGATTTCAATTGCATTAGCAAGTGAGACACGTTTTACTTTTCTTATCTGTTCCCAAGACCTGAACAGTTGAAAGACTGTTCCATTTCCAGAATAAGTACGAATTCAAATTACTCCATTCTCAGGCAGAGTTACTCTAGGTGAAAGTGAAAGGAAGGCAGCTAAAGAAATCAAGAAGCATTATGCCACTCAGTGAAGCAAGCAGACTCCCAAGCACAGGAGCACACACAGCAGCTTGTCCCCTGCACTTCAAAGCAGGACACCATCCACTTCTGTTACCTGTCACTGATCTACTTCCAAACAGAATATCCTGCCCTGTAATTTAGCTCTTCACAACATAAAAAAAAAATCGAAACGCACGACTAAGGAAAAACATGAATGCAATAAATCTGAAATTAAATGAGCTGAAAATACAAAGAATATCCAGCAACAGCACTGGACAAGTTTGTAGTATCACTGTATTCTTACAAACTCACGTTGTGTCAAATGACCACAGACAGCAGAGAGACAAGCAGATAAAAAATTACAGCATCAAGCAAGAGTATTGTAAAATACATTATCAATCACAAGAACACCAAAACCACAAAACCACATATTCTTATTTGGGCACAAATTTAGCATGAAATTTAAACAGAACTTCAGATTAAGTCATAGTCTCAGTATAAATACAACTAAATACCTAATTTTATCTGAGTCCCAGAGAGGAGCACTTTCATACTACAATTACAAGAATACTGGATGCAAAGATGTCAGAAAGAACTAGAAAGAAAAAAAAGCCTATCAGAAAAGGAACTGACAAACTGCCAGGTGCAAGTGCCAGACATGTAAAGTTTGGGGGATTTGCTAGTCTGCTGAGGTAGTATCTGGCACAGCATGAGTCTGGGTCACACTCAAGGTTCACAATAACAAGTGAATAACAAAAACCAAGCTGTTTAGAATGAGATTGTTTTAAAAGGTTGAATTAATAATTTGTGGGGGGAGAGATTTTTTTAAAACTATGAACTGTGTGAAAAACATAAGTATGAACTTGCAGAAGGTCAAAATACTTATGCATAGAAGAAATGACAACATTTTTCTCAACTATTATAAAAAGCATCTAACTGCTTCCAATTAGATCCAAAAAGCATGACTTTATTTCTCCTTAGTCCAATTATCTTTTCCTGCCTCTCTAGATTAAGACATGCAAACATACCCACAAACATCTTTGTCCACTAATGTTAAAACACAAATTAAAAAAAATCCCACCCCATCCGAATCCAAGCAGCCCTCCCATCGATTTCAGGGATAAAGTATTTCAGCTCTCAAATTTTCTATTGCTGTAGACATCATAATCATGTTTTGAAGTTTCAGCCATGCTGCTAATGAAACAACATGCTGTTCACTAACGACAGCAGAATCTGTATTATTTATCTAATAGGAAAGTGATTAACTAATCCCTCAAGACCCCAGAAAATTTCTCTTTTCTCCTTTATGCATACGGTATTTTGAGTGTTTCTGCATTTTTTTTTTGTTTTGCACTTATCTTCATCAATTCTTTTTCCAAAGCAGTTTTTACATTTACTTCTCTTATCACAATCTCCACTCTTTTTCCTAGTAGTCATTGAGCATGCACAGAAGAGGTTTCTAAACAGTCAGAAGTGAGGCATAGAATAACATCCAAGAATACAGTAAATCTTATTTTGACACCGTCAACCACAGAAATGTTTCCAGACTTGTACCCCGTCTGATTTTTTAAAAAATTGTTACATTTCATACTTGTTCTTTTTTTCCTCTTTTTTTTTTTAAAAGGAAAATATATAGCTACTCACACTTTTATTTAAATATAATACATTTTTCCTTTTAAAAATCTCACCCTGATGAGGGGGTCTATTATTTACAAACAACAACAGCAAAAAGACATTACAGGCTACAAATATTAGTCATTCTATAGTCAAGATATTTTTATTACTCAAGGTTTCAAGGAAAAATTGTGTGCTGGAGAAACATAAGCTTACAATGAATGAGTATAGAGAACGTATTTTTGGCTGTAAACAAATATTCACTAGTGATCTTGAAGTACAATGTGCATTAAATCTTATTCACACAAAACAATTCATGCTCTTCATGTGTACAATATTGTGAAAAATAAGATGGAAGAAGTTAGATAGGAAAACAGTCTTGTATCATAAAAATATGTTAGAATGGGACCTATAGAGTTAATTTAAAGCTTTGCTTTAAAACAAACTTTATTTAAAAATCTTCTTTTGCTTTATCTAAAAATTAGCCTTTCTATAAAATCCATTCATTTAAAACTTTGCTTTAAAAAAATCAGTTTTATATTAGACAAAATATTAAATTATACAGGCACAATTAGTTAAGAGGGCTATAAGAACTCATATTATAACCCTTCATTTTCCAGTGACTTGCAATACAGTCTATAAGATTCTGTGTCTACTGACAACTGTAGGAAAATTCACCCATAGAAATCAGCTTTTATTTCAAAAAAAAAAAATTTAAAAATAACATCAAAACATTGTTAGACCATATTTGACTTGCAAAGGAACTTGGTTTCCAGCTGGCTTAAGTACATGCACATCTTTTATTTATCCAGGGAAATATGCACATACGTTAAAAAAAAAATCCCCAAAATATTTTTTGAACAAGTGGTTTATGATGACAGCTTTTCTATTTCCTTCAGATACTGTATATTAAAATAATACATTTCAAAGTCCACCTTTATCTCAATCCAATCCAGTGACCCTTGAGACTTCAGAAAAGGAATCAAGAAAGATTTTGTTTTTTCAGGTGAAAATGCACAGATGTTATGTTCAATGGCAAAAAGAGCAGGGTCTGGTCTTTTCTATATTTTTTTTGTGTGCTGAAGATGTATGCTACAACTATAGAATTTACAGAGACCTTTAAAGTAAGATAGATTATATAATAAACCAAATTGCAGATTTACAATCCAGAGTCCCTGTTGTGCTGATGCTCAACTATATACTTAAATTAACATAAACAAACAAGTAATCTTGGATTTTAAAGCCTAGAAACATCTGCAAGCTTATGTCTCCTAAACAGATTAAGTAAGCTGTCATCATATAACTATTAAACAAACAAAAAACCCACAAATGAAAAAATTAAACCAAATAATTAAAAAAAGTCTTTTTTGCCATTAAATAATAGTACTTAGAGCATCAGTGGCCAAACTCGAGTCACTATGGAATATAATTTTAACTCAACTAAATATTTTAAACAGATATATAAATATCTGTTTCAACAGGTATTTGAACTCTAGTATATTTAGATCGATGTTGCTTTAGGCTTATTTAAATATTTTACTGAAAGTTTAAAAAGAAAATTTCAACTATAGTACATAAAACTATAACCAACAGTATACTGAATTAAAATAAAAGAAACCATAGAAACTCAAATTTAAGGTTGACATTCTAGAACAACTCACTGCTATTTGTTTGTATTACAACTTCTCCATCCACCCACTAAGGAATGTGAAATTGTCCGACAGATGTAATCAATAAGCTATTTAAAAAACAAACAAACAAACAATAAAAACCAACCCAAACCCTAAGCCTATATTTGCTTTGGAACTTGATATTTCACTTTAGCCACCACCATTTGAACAGTGCCCTAGAGAGACAAATTTCCTTACCAGCATGGTCCATTATTGCTTGAAGATAGCCCACAGTGACTTTTTGTCCAAAATGACTACTTTGGACGTGGTTTCAGGAAAAAAAAAAGTCAATATAAAAACATGTACAATTATATTTCATTTCAAGAAAAGACTGAATTGATCTGAATTGTATCATACTGTATTAATTTTAATGCCACTCCATAGGCATGTATTATGTGCTGAAGGTGTGCATATACACAAACACAAAATACATAGACAGAATTCAGCCCAGATTAATATATCTTCATTTAATTTCTAGCACAACAATCGAGTCTTTTTTTGCACTTTAGAGTTATGTGGAAAAATAAGAATAGGCACAATTAATTAATACAGCTTCTAATTTACCTTATTATAGTGCACTATTACGCACTGATAATACCATAAAAACAATATGATACTATTCAAGCTCATTTTTCTAATGTACAGGTGAAGTCTAGTAACTAGGATTCTAAGTGCTTTTTAACTCAAATGCACAACTTCTGCAGCTTACCAATAGAACAGTGCAATACACTATGTTCCCATATTCCAGGAACAAGAGCTGAGTTTACAGTTGTATTTGTTTCACATTAGACTGGCTTTGCACTTTCTGCAGCTCTAGCACTTCAACTGCTTTGTCTATGACTTTTTGTTCCCTTTCCTTTTCCTCAATCTTTTTCCAGGTGCTGGCTATAAAAACAAAAGTTCTTTTGGTAGCTAGCTCTCACCTGGTAGAATGAGGCAGTTTCGAAGTAAAGGTACACCAGCAGTTTTTCTAGAGGGTCGGTTCACAGCACTAGGGTGACCCCGATCTCCACTTACTTCCCAGTTACCGACTTTGGAAGAAGTTCGCTCTGGCTTCTTGGGAAAAGATTCCGATGTGACTTTCTGCCTCTTTTTAGGAATCTCTGTGACAACTGTTGAGCTCAGAAAGGTCCTTTTTGGTTTCCTCCTCACCTTTAATTTTTTAGCATCAGGCTTTTCTTTCTTAAGGTGCTTTCCCACTGTATTTTTCCTTGTCTGGCACCTATGGATGGAGAAAGCAGAAGCTTTCTGGGCATGAGGATGAAGTTTCCTTCTCATCCCCTCTTTTTGCTGTTTTTTAGTTCTGGAAGTTTGCTTGCATGTGGTTACTCTGTTTCCTCTCCTCCCAACAGTACATCTGACAGACATAGATCCTGCAGCCTTTCTGGAAAAAACTGGTTCTTTATTAGTGCCTTCTTTTCTCTTCCACATTGCCTTTGGATTCTCTCTCTCTAACCGCTCACTACTCCTGATGGAGGTCAGAGGAGTTTTGTTACCTCTACTGTTAAATGGAGTTAATTTACTATCTCCTTCTACCACAGACTGGTGAGAGTTCAAAGGTGAAATGATCAGATGTTTCAAAGAGTTCTCTGAGTGGCCAGATCCCAGACAATCTGTTCTTTCTGTGGAAACAGAAGATCCATCTGCCTTTTGACTTGAAGCTGTATCGTTCCCTTTACCTGGATCTGGCAGGAAAGATGCTGAAGACGAACTACAGAAGTCTGACCAATTAAATGACTTTGACAGTGTGCTTTCTCTCTGTGCATCAGCTAGTTTCCTCATATTTGCATCAAAGCTGAGACTTCTGAAAAGCTGTCGAACGTGGGAGGGCTTTTTGGCCTTTTCTCCAACTGTACTCTTTGGAGGCGTTTTCAGAATTCGATTTGTCAGTGGGTCATAATACTTAAAAGAACACTGTTTGTATTTATACCTTACAAAGTCCTTGCTATCTGTGGAGTTACGATTTTTCCTCATTTTGGGAGTATCTATAGGTTTACCTTTACATTGTTTAATCTCTGGGCACGAAAGAACATATACCACTGTCTTGGGCTGTACGGGACTCATAATCTTGCTGTAGGACTCAGGCAGTTTAAGGGCACATAGTCTAGTTTTCATGTTTGGAGTTTTTTCATTCTCTGGCCACACAATGCTTGCTTTCTGATCAGCTGGATCAGATTCCCTTCTAGATATTTTTCTTTTTGCTACAGGGTAGTTCAACAGACTTGTTTGGGTTCCATGGCTGACTTTAACCACTTGGCACCTTGAAGCCAGGCGCCATGTCCTTTTCCTAGGCATTTTAAGAGTGTGTGGGTTGCATAGTGTATCTGAAGCTAAAGATGGGTTATCAAAATCAAAGCCACCACTTAAAGCATTATTAAATTCTGGCAACGCTTTAACTGATGCACTTTCTCTTCTATTACCCTCGATAATATTGTTCTTTTTATCATCCTTCTGCTTTTTTTTCTTCATTCTCTTCCCTGTACAGTTGGCTGAGGATTCACTGTCAAAGTAGCAGCGAAAACGACCTTCCCTGAAATCACGCACAAGTTCTTCAATTTTTATATCATCTTCATACATTATTTGAGACCAAGTCTTTCCCACAAAAGAAGGAGGCACATGTGGCAGAGCTGGAAGAACTGGTTCTTCAGTAGGAACTACAACATCCTGTTTTACTGCTTCTACTTTCTCTATTGACTCACTTTTTAAAACAGAAGAGAGCTGCGTTCCATAGTCTTTATCTTGCAAACTTATCTGGACCTCTTTTAGGAATTCTATACCTTTTATAGCTGCCTTAGGTAAATCTGTTCCTGCCTGAAGAGGTGCATCACAGTCAAAACTCATTTCAGAACCCTCTAAATGAGTATCATCCAGAAGCGATGAAAAAGTTAAACAGGGATTATTCTCCTCTTTGAAATAAATTTCTTCAGATGTAGTTCCATGGCAGTATTTCAAAATAACATCTTCAATAGTGTCATCCACTGAGCTTTCATCACCTCTGTTCGTCTTCACGTTTTTGCATCTTGCTAGTTGTGGGGAAGTCCCAAGATCTAGGACGCTGCTGATACCCACAGTATCCCTGAGATGGACATCAGACGCCAAAGTTTCATCCTGAGTTCGTAAACCATCTCGTTTTGAGAGAGATTGACCTGAGGTAATATGTAAAGAATTGCTGTGGCTGCACATAGGATGAGAAACTGAAGGGCATTTTGGGTGAACCAGTGTCGGAGCAGGATTCAAGCATGTATTCAATAACACATCACTATTGCATACCTCCACTCCTGTTTTATCACATCCACTATGTGGAATCAGATTTGATGCTGCCAAACTCGTATCATTTTTTCCTGTTTTAGGATTACCAGAAGAATTATGGATTAAAGAACTGACATAAAAACGCTGAGGTATAGTGCTCACAGCTGTAAACTGGCCTTCATAGCTATGATTTGCAATTGGAGCATCTTTCAGGGTATCCCATTTCTCATTGCTACAACTGCCCATAGACTGCTGGGATATTCTTGTAACATGTTCCTGCCGTCTTTCTACTTTCTGAATAAATGTTTGTGTTACGGAAGTTTTCTTTGTGGTCTCACGAGACAGGCATGAAGCAGAAGAGCTTATTTCACCAGTGGGCTCCAGGTCTTTGCTGGAAATCTCCTGTCTTTCTTGGTTCCTCTTTTTCTCCAACTCTCCTGGGGACAGGCAAGGAATCCTAGCAGCCTCTGGAGTGACGGGGAGTGGCATGTCATCATAGCTTGGTCTAAAGGGGAGGGGAAGAAACCAACTTGTATAGATACTGTAAATATGCTTAAGATTTTTCAAACAATAGTATTTTTTAGAAAAAAAAAAAAAGAGTAATTACCTAGAATGCATCACACTTAATGAACAAACTCAAGTTACCATCTCTGCTACTTTTTTATAGAGATATTTCATTTTAAAAAATTGTGGAGTGTTCCCGCCTCCTCTCCACCACGCTAAAGATAACAATTCAGGCATTAGTCAGTTACCCTCCTCATGCAACCATCTATTAAGAATGGTCAAATATACATTACAATCATTTTATAAATACAGCAAAGCAAGAAAAAGTAAAAATATTTCCTTTTTTGAAGTTGTGAGCTTAAGAGGTTATTTCACTGGTAAAACTATCCCTAATTGATACTGAGCTTTTGTAGAGAAATGGAACATTACAGTATGGCACAGTATAAAAATAGTATTGAGTATAAATGCTCCTTTCCCTATAAAGCATGGCTGCTTGATAGGAACTCTGCACATGTTGCCAAGGAATTCCATACTTACCATTTCTCACAGACATACTACAACTTCTGACTTACTTCTATAAGAAGTCAAGTTATGACTGTTCAGCCACACTGTGACAGCAGCAGATTTTTATATATTCTGCAACTGGCAGTTCTGTCTTTAGCACTGCCTCAAATACCATGTTTATGTTTTGCAGAATTAACAGAACAGGTACAGGTTATTTCTCATATGCAACACAGGAAACCACAAGGCTTCAATGTGCAACAGCTGGGCAAATCCAATGAAAATAATTTTTAAAAAAATTAAAGAGAGAATGTCATGTTTCAATTGAAAGTTATAACCAGACCTTGCAAGACCCAAAGGGATGCTTACTTTAATACATGGCAGACAGCCATGCATCTCTTACGGTGCATTCATCTGCTAACAGAAGTATTGTGAATAAATTTTATTTTATTGGAGAACTTTTATGCCACATCTGGTGATATTAATGTGCCCTCTGCAGAAATTAACAAGAAAGTTGTTTAGCAGTGGACCAAGCAACAAGAAGCCTTTGATGCCTGCAAAAATGTTTTGATTGAGCATGCACAATTATACACTCCTAGGTGAGTATATCCTTTAGAATTAGAAGTAACAAATCTAGGCAAGATTTGTCTAGACAAGATATAGTCTTATTGAGACAAAATATAGTCTTGTGGGGGTTGCAGCAGATGACTGGGCTGAAAAATCAGAAAGGACCTGTAGGATTTTGATCCAAGGCATTACAAGGCTGCGCTACACATTTTACCCAGATGGAAAAACAAATGTTAGCTGTAGTTTGGGCACTACAAGAAACTGAAAGAATCACAGGCCAGGACAGTGTGACTGTACACATACCCATACACATTCATGGGTAGGTTACTGGTGATTCCATTAGGGCCCATGCAGGGGTAGTTCAGGCAGACACACATTGGAAAAGGAAACATTATTTACAGCAACTATTTCTACCAGGAAAACCACATGTAACCACTCCACATGCCACTCTTCTAGGAACTGTATCACTTAATCATATACCCACACTAGGGGGAAACTCTTCCCTTTGGAGATATCCCTACATCTCCTGTGAACAAGGCTCCCCCTTATGACGAGTTAATAAAAGAGCACAAAAAAGATCCCTGGTTTACCGAGGGAAGTGCAACATGTACAGCGACTGGACAATGACAGTGGAGAGCAGTTGCATATGCTCCACTACCAGGAATTATGTTATGCCAAGTAGGTGTACAGACATCTAGTCAATGGGCTGAATTGATTGCAGCATCTCTTGCTACCCCGAAGGGAAGGCACATTATTTATATACTGACAGTTGGGTTGTGTACGCAAGTCTCACAATGTGGTCACCCCGCTGGGCCCAAGAAGATTGGCATATACAAATATCTACCCCCCCATATAGGGTATCTATGGCAACAACTTTGGCAATATGTACAAAGATATCCTTTAAAAGTAAGGCACATCTCAGCTCATCAAAAACTAATTCACTCGAGAGACAAAATAACAGTGCACTAGATAGTATGACTTTGCTGAAGTACATGCTAAAGCTACGTACGCACGTATAGCTTGTGGACATCCTATACTGCACATGCATGCAACATTGCTCACAATCAAACCCCTTTGCCATTACATGTTTATAAAATGTGCACATAATTGTACTACTTGTATGCAGCCACATTTAAGAACATTACATATATTTCCATGGGAAAAGACAAAACACTGCCAATGGGGTTTGAATACCTGGCAGGTTGATTATATGGGCCCCTTACCTCTGTTGAGGGGGGGCAATAGGTATTCACTGCTGTGGAGAGAGTGTCAGGACTTTTTTTGCTAAACCCACAAAATATGCTAAACAACGTAACAAAACTGAAGCACTAGAACAACTCATTCATCAATATGGGATTCCTAACCAAATACAAAGTGACCAACGACACACTTCAGTGGAAATACGTCCAGGATTTGGCTCAAGGCCTAGGGATAGATTGGATATTCCATACTGCCTACCATCTCCAAGCTAATGGCTTGATTGAAAGAATGAACGGGATGCTGAAGGAACAACTGAAAAAACTAACTAACTGAAAAAACTACTAAAACTTGACAACATTGGCATTCACATCTTACTAAAGCAATTGTTTTTGTTAAACAGTTGGAATATTTGTAATCAAACACCCTATGATCATATTGTAACACCTCCAGTACAAAATATAGTGAGGACTGAAATTCTTCCAGATGGTATCTCTCCCAAAATATTAACTACGGGGGAAATGGAATTGTTCACACTGTTGGATTGCGTGGTGGGACCTCAACCTATTAGTCTAGAAGTGAAGATTCATATAACAACCCCTGAGAATTCTTTATGGTTTTGTACTCCAACTCCTCCTCTTATTTGACATCCTTTGTTGATATAGGATTCTCAAGTTCTTGTATTGCAGGTATCTTTGATGAATACCTGTGCCTTATCTAGAGGAGATAGCATTGGAATGGTATTACTGGTGTCGCAAACATTGAATTGAAGTTCAATCAGAAAAAGCACAAGCCATAGTTCTCCAATCTGTTTGGGCACTTACCCCATATCAGGTTATCAAACCCAGAGCAATATTAGCTGAAGGAGCTTGAGCAACAGCGTGTTACTGGAAGGAGATGACATTCCTGTTTTCCTTCCCTATCACAGGTAGCCCTGTACTACAAGTACATACTCTGGATACTTTTCTGCAAGATTAACATGTAAGTACCTAGATTTGGTTAGCCTCTACTATAACTCATCTACCTTTTATATTAAGGGAAGATTAACTGCTGCAGATCTTTTGACAATGCGTTCCATTGGTGTGCCAACCCCAGCAGCTGAATTACAGGATTATATTATGCTAAGTGATTTTGATATTAATGTTTCTCATTGCTATTTTTTCCTCCTTCAACACCATAAACGCTGCTGCTTCGGTTTTGAAGGCATGCATTGATTCAACGTAACTGATGAATCAGCCAGTGTAGAGGATGACATTCAACATCTTTAGGACTTAATGCATCAAATGAAACAATCTACTGACGGTTCCTGGCTGGCTGAGTGGTTTAATTCCCTGACAGGATGAATAGGACACTTCATTCAAAGTGTTATTGTAGAGATATGTTTATTCTTTTTTCTATATGTGTTTACTACGTACCTTTATGAATTACCCTGCCCTACACCCCTCAAGCCCAAATGGACATGTCCAGCTTTGCCAGCACCAGCAGAAGTGGTCCCTTGAGCAAGGGGGTAGAATGTGGGAAAATAACAGAAAATTGGTGAGGAAGATTGCAAACATGCTCAAGTGACTTGCAGCTGGTGTCAAAAACCACAAATATCATACTAATTGTTTAGTCCTGTGCACTTGACAAGTAGAACATCTGTGTTTAGATAACACAGGCCTGTGATAGACTCAGAGGCACCCTATCAAACATGCTTGAGATTCCTGCCATGCTATGGGAAAGATTAAAGCAGAGTGGTAAACTACACCTGCCTGAATCCCTGATATCCAGGCGAAAACAGCAGGTTTGGCAACTCTCTAGCAAGGACTGAGCTCTGTGGAGTCTGTGTTCCTGTTTGTGTCTGTGTTTAGATAACACAGGCCTGTGATAGACTCAGAGGCACCCTATCAAACATGCTTGAGATTCCTGCCATGCTATGGGAAAGATTAAAGCAGAGTGGTAAACTACACCTGCCTGAATCCCTGATATCCAGGCGAAAACAGCAGGTTTGGCAACTCTCTAGCAAGGACTGAGCTCTGTGGAGTCTGTGTTCCTGTTTGTGTGCCTCTGCCTGGGTGCTGCTTTGGAGATCCTCCTGTTTGCAAGGTAACTAAAATAAATTTACTCTTTGCATTTCGTCCGTGGTTTTGTGGTTGTTCCTGCATCCTCCCTGTGTCAACTCACACAGTGACTTTTTTTTCAGTCATTTTTCAGAAAAGGATTGCAACATAAACCTATTCACACTTGCTTTTCTTTCTCCAAACTCTATGTAGATTTGGGATTATTCTTCCTCCTCCTTCCAAATTCACCCAGACTTTGTACATTATTTTTCTCATTCCATTCCTTCTTCCAGCATCTTAAAGGAATGTGAGTGGCTTGTTTTATCTAATTAGTAGGTTTTGTTCGCCAAATAATCTTGTATTAGCAACACCTCAAGAGAGGGCTTTTTTTCATTTGGGTGTTGCCTTAAAGCGAGTCCTGCATTTTCTTCACGGCAAAAAAATGTGGACATTCTTAAGCTAGAAGGATTAAAATTATTTAAAATGGAAGGATTAATTTATGTATTTGTAGTGATATGTATGTGTCCTTGTCCCATTTGTCATAGAAATGTCTATTAATTTTTTCTGTCACATCCTGATAATATCAATATGACTGCCTTCACACAAAATACCACAAAATACCCTTCTGCTTGTTTGTTATAGCTACAGCAGAGTTGCATATCATGATACTGTACTGGTTTCAGAGCAGGATTTTTGTGTGCCTTGCAGAACATAACAAATGAGGAATGAGATTTAACTGAGATTTAATTTTAACCATTCCATAACTCTATGAATAGATTTCCCTTCGTCTACAGAGAAAAACTTACACACTGACCCTCTTACCATACCTAAACATGCACAAGATAATTAAACAGAACACTTTTCAAAGCTTGAACATTAATGACTTGGCCAATTCAAGTAATTCATGCAAGCATTAACTGAATGTGTGTACTCCAAGGATAATGAAAAACAAACATATAAATATTCACATGACATTATCCAAAAACAATAAACCAAAATTATGAACTCTTTCAAAAAAATACCACAAAATACACTGCTAAATATATATAAAGCCCAGAATTAAGAATTTTTATATATAAATATAAATAAGGGTCAAATTATAAGAATTTGTAAATGCATGTCAGAGTGTACAGTCTGCCATTATACCCACTGACCCATGTACTCCTCCTTTTTTCAGGTCTTCACATTTAATTGCTATCAATACTGTTGTATCAAATCCTTAAGTAGCAAAACAAAGTTTAAAAGCACACAGACAACACAAAAGCAATATACTTGGACAGTGTTTATATAAATACACTCCTTTCTAAATTGTCTTCAAAGTGAAAGTTTCCCTCCAACAGAGAAAATTTACTGCTCAGCAGTCGAACAGAAATAAGAACTGATAATACATGCATTCTACCAACACATATTTAAAAAAAAGAAAAAAGACAGCTGTATTATACCTGTTGTCATGGTATCTGTGGGGATGATGCTGCAAAACATCTTGCAGGAAACGCTCCATCAAGCTACTGGTACCCATACGATTCCTACAGTAAGTGGTAAAATGTCTGTGCTGGGAGCTGAAAACATGCTGGTGAAAGATAAAACAAATGACTAGTGTAATACTACTGTTAACACACCGGCCTGTTCCTAAAAATTACTTCCCAGATTAAACATTACACTGTTGCTATAAAAATGTTTAAATCAAAAGAAAAATCTTCAGCTTTTTCTACATTAAGGCTTTGATTCAATGAGATTTTTAAGCATGTCTCAAATAATACCAAAATGTATTGAAACATCCTTCTGAGCTGGAACCTGATTTAGCAGCTCTGCCAGCTGCTCACAAACCTCTTGTAACTAGTACAAATACTCTAAATAATCTATGAATGACTATTAAAATATTTTTGAACTTTATATGAATAAACATCCTTTAATTCTCTCAAATTAAGGAGAAATTAAATAAGGACAGAAGATTAAATAGATTTAGACTTTCTAATTTAAAAAGTCTAAAAAACAGAAGACTGAAGAAGAGAGTTAAAGAACAGAAAAGAGTTGATCAAATGTCTTCAGCCTTGATATCAAGCACATTATCCCTAATATTTTACAATATATACAGATCTCAAGATTGAAGCCACAGAAATAAACGCAATGAATGCAATGCACAGCAGCATCCCACTTCAGAAAAGCAGATTGCAGTAGCTATGCCACTCTACTAGCATCTTTTTAACAAGTAACAGATAAGAAAGGTATCTTCTTCTCAGGGCGTACATTGTGCAACTCACAAATTGATTATTTTTCATTCAGTACTGGTTCTTCAGCGTAGAGAGTGGTATTTTGTAAGCTGATAAAACCTTTGGGTAGTCCCTGCTATCTGTTGCTGAATTACACAGAAGCCTTCTCACCTGTTCCAGATTACTGTAGTGTACATGGCAACAGTTGCAGTATCCTTGTCTACTTTGCACAGTGGATACTCCAGGCTGAGGATGTTCTTGCCTTCTTGTGTGTAAACTGAAAGAATATTACCAAGACATTTCAGTAAGAAAATGAGAAATGTTGTGTTGTTTAATTCATGTTCTTAATACGGAAATTCTAAACATCCATCTTACTACAGCGCTGGAACAAACTTGCAAGATAAAAGTTTCTATTTCAGAACTGTAATGGCAAGTAGGACTACCCATTTTAAGGTAATCCCAAGCAATTTTCATTCAAGAAAATTTTTCTTAAATGCAGAACAAAGGATAACAGGTTGAAGGCACAGCAATCACAAATGCTAATTTCAGTTGGCTGAAATCTGAAGAGAACTGTCTCTCCAGAAAAAGACAGTCATCTTTTTAGTATTTTGAAATTTAAAAAAAAAAAAAAAGAAAAAAAAAAGATCAAAGACAAAGAAATCTTGAAACCCACATATTAGTTTTGGGCACTACAAGGTGCCATCCCCCCATTTTTGAATCCCATGTGGGTAGAAGTTAAAAAGCACCTCCATTACACACTTAGTCTATATTGCATCACTGTCATCCGTTACACAAGATAACAGGTAAGGCTGAAAAACAGATTCTTCCTGTCTTACTTTGCGTAAGCAGTAAGCTAGATGCCAGTTAAATCATCACTTACCTGCTATTGCTGTCCTGTTGTAGAGCATCTTCAACACCATGTCTTTCAAGTCCTATGGAAAAAGCAAAACAAAACACAATATCAAAGAGATGAAACAGAGTTTTACCTGCAAGTAGTTACTTCTCTCACATTGCATTTGTCAAAACTATTATTTTAAAGGGAGATAAAAAGTTTAGTAAGTTCAAGAAAGCATGTAGAGAGGGATCCTTTTGTCCTCAAAGTTCCTCTAAGAGCTTAATAACATAAGCTTTTCTCTTTCATGGTTGAGAGGGAATTTCTCTGCTGATTTGTCTGGAATCAAGACTATGCAATCTACATTTATACTGCTACATCGTGACCACTGAGATAAAATGCAGCAATGTAGAACGTCTTAAACAGCTCATTACAGGACAAGGAAATTACATCTAAATGGAAACTCTGTGGATGATTCAGAAGTCACTTCTTCCATCTGAGTTCCATAATGAAATATAGGAAATCAAAGTACATGATTGAAACTACAAGATGAACTAATGCTTCTATTGTTAATTATTACATTAAAAAAAGAATAACTGCAACAAAAACAGCTACTTTAAATTTCTCACCTTGTGCTGAAGAAGCAGAAGCTTCATCAGATGGTTTGATTCTGTCAAACATCTGTAAATAAAAAATAAAAAACCTAAGAATAAACAATAACACAGAAAACCCACAGTAAAACCCATCCTCAAGCTGATCCTTCTGTCCAAGCTCCAAGCTGTTCAGACGCACTATATTGTTTCATCTAAGTCAAGTCTTGATCTATAGCTGAAGCTGCATTGTAAAAATAAATTTCTGCTTTACTAGGTTTCCCCCAAGTCCTGGTTTCAGCTGGGAAGAAGTTTCCTTTCACAGCAATCACTAGAAAGAAAGCTATGTCAATAATACCTATAGGTTTTAGTTGTTGCTAAGTGATATTTACGCTATTCAAGGACTTCTTTCAGCTTGTCATATAAGTACAGACAGAACAATAGAATGGCCAATGAAATATTCCATACCATAGACTTTAGGCTCAGTATCTAAACAGGTGGTCAGCTGCGGGGTGGGAATCCGCTATCCACTGTGCAGGATGGTGCCAAATCATCAAGTGGTGAGAGTGACCCGTGTCATCATTATTATTGTTATTTTTCCTTTTCTGTTATTGTTTCTATTAAACTGTCTTTATTTCAACCCAGGAGGGTTTTCACTCTTTCCCCAAACCCTTTGGGGCACTGTGGGGGGGTGGTGAGCAGCTCCAAGTATCTAGTTGCTGGCTGGGGTTAAAACACAACACCCTAGTATTATATTTAGCAATGCATAGTGGCTTTGATAAAAGGAGCTAATTTCTGATCAAATTAATGAAATTAAATACTATACTTACAAATACAGCTTAGACTCTGTTAGGTTATTAAGCAATAACCTTGTCAAATTCATTTAATTACTGAATTTCCTCAGTTGCCTTTACAATAAAGATGATACAAGACCTAGGTCACACAAAATAATTATCCAGGCTGGAAAAGTAATGCTTATTGCTCAAAAGACCTGCAAGCCAATATCAAGTCCCACAATTTTTAATTAAAATTTGACTGCAGCAAGATGCAGTTACATGCTTAGGGTGCCCAAACACAAGGACTTCTGAGTTTCACACAGTCCTTTTTCATTATGGAATGCAAGCATAAAATCAGCTTTTTAGTACAAACCTTAAAGTCATCAACCTTCTTCATCCACCAAAGCTGATTCCAGATTATGTCGAACAGGAGGCCATTTGCAGTGCAGGACACATATCTTTTCTCATCCCACCTGGCAACAATGAAGTTAAAGAGCCTTTTAAAACAAAGTTAATAATGCATGTTTTCCATGCCTTAAGGCATGTAAATTTTTCTGTGCCACTTTCCAAACACATCAGTCAATATAATGAATAAATCTCTTTCTGAAGTCTGCAGTACAGTCTTCTTTTTTATTATGGAAGTTTTTTTGACAGTCTTTCCTACGTATATGTTAACCATTCCTTCCTTCCTTCTTCCTCATAGTCCCTATGTATTAAATATTGTTGTTTTGGATGCTAGCACTCATGAAATTAAGTATACTTCTACAGTAACAGAAAATAAATTCCTCAACATTAACCGAATTGAAATGAATCTATTTTGAGCATAATTCATGAACCTGCTCAGAAAAACAGTGTTTTACTTTGTTTATGTTACATAAACTAATTAGATATTGCAATAATACATTAACTGGAAATTTTGCAGTAGGTTGGATGTTCAAAGCATTTTATAAATTTATAAATTATAACCATCATATACTCAATTAAGTATTATCATTAGCATTGCAGACAGGAAAACAGAAAAGCCACAGTAATTTGCACAATCACTATCAACAACATCAGAGTCAAAGTACCACATCATGTCTCAAAACTCAGGATTTAGCAATTCTTAGATCTGCTTGGGACCTACCATTTATGTAGTTGTGGGATAACAAACTTTAAAGTTTCAAATCAATCACTTTTTATCCTTTATAAACTGTTTTTACAAGAATCATTCCTTCTGGTTTCCTTCCCATTTTCATATATGTAGAAAAGATACCCCTATATGAGGCTACATACCATCAGGCTTGACAGATGTGTGGTTTGTTTTTAGTTTTCTTTAACTTGTTTTGGTCTTTCCCTGACTATACACTACTCATTATAAAATAGCAGAGCTGTTACAGCAGTCAGGGTCAGAAACAGTACCTTATTATCTCAACTAAGAAAAAAAAAAAAAAAAAAACCAAAACAAAATGAAAAAAACCCCAACCACCCAACCAAAACACCAGGTTTGATCTCCTTCCCATAGTGTACAAATTCATGTAATAATATTAAAACAAAACAACACAAAACCCAGCTGTACTTATAATCCTTCTCATCAAGCAATTGAGAAAAGATTTCTTGATAGATAACTGATTTCAGTCACCCTATTCAGTGTCCTATATTCAGCTGGGATCAAAAAGACAGTAAATGAAAAACTGACAAGACTATCTTTCATGAATGATGCTTTGCGGAAAATACCTTGTTCCACATGCTTGAAGTCAACTTACTGATTTTTTTTAAAGGGGCATGTGTGTGTATATAGAATATTTTAATTTTTTTTCTAAGATAAAGCTACAAATGTGGAGCATAGTAAGAGTGTAGTGACCACAGAGGAGCCTACCCCATTGACAGTGCGGTCAGACAGTCAGCAGGGGACACCACAACCATTCATTCCCATCAACTGCCCCAAAACTAGATTTACAGCACCTCAATATACAAATATCTAGCTTCACCTCAGAGGCACCAAGCAGTGGCAACTGCAATATGTTGGAGGATAACTACTACTGCAGTTCATTACTTCCTTATTTGAAGGAGTAATTTCCATGGTGATGCTCTACTGAGAGTTCACTCATCTACAAGCACAATTCTGTAAGTTACACCTCTAAGTTGAGACACAGACTCATGCACATTTAAACTGAGCTAGGAGTGCAGCTAGGAGCGCAGTAACTTCAAACAGCAGACGACTAAGAAAATAACTACAACAAATTACTCCAGTCTGCATCTCCTTGTCAACTTTCTACAGTTTGAGGAAATTCAACAGAGCAGATTTTGTCACTGGAAGAAGGGAAGGTTAGGTAAAAATTGTAAAAGCCTGGCTATCACTTAATAACTGACAGAAAAACATCAGAGGAAGATCTTTCAGAAATACTTATGCACAAAGCTGACGAGAGGAAAACCTATTATCCATGTCTCGGTGTTTCATGAGAACACTAGTGCACAGGAAAAAGAAAAAAAATCTGAACTCAAATTATAAACAGCTTGTTTACCATCTGAAGTCAAGCTCAAATCACAGGCTAGTAATGTAGAGGAAACCTGTTATGTAGATATGTTATTTATGTTGCCAAAATCTGGACAGCCTAACTGCAATTCTAACTCTATCAAAACAGAAACTAGAGACAAAAATTCACAAAAGACATTTCAGATGTCCACACAAAGCCTGCAACACCCTAGCTTCATTACTTCCAACTGTAAATATCTTAAGCTGTTGGATTGAAAAATAAATTATACCTGTAAAAGCTTTAGTGTAAATATTTTACCACTGAAAAATCCTGTAAATTGTAACAAGTGTAAAAACAACTGGCCATATACAAAAATGGTAAATTTCTAACTGGGCTACACTGGCTGTCTCTAACAACAATACTTCTTTTTGGTTTTATTGAATTCCTCTGTGTACAACAGCCAGAGGACGAAAAGCCTCAACCATAGAATGGTTTGGGTTGGAACGGACCTTAAAGACCATCAAGTTCCAACCCCCCTGCCATGAGCAGGGACACCTCCCACTACATCAGGTTGCTCAAAGCCCCATCCAACCTGGTTTTGAACACCTCCAGGGATGGGGCATCCACAACCCCCCCAGGCAACCTGTTCCAGTGTCTCACCACCCTCACAGTCAAGAATTTCTTCCTAATATCTAATCTAGATCTCCCCTCTTTCAGTTCAAAACCATTACCCCTCATCCTATCGCTACACTCCCTCCCCATCTCTCCTGTAGGCCCCCTTTAGGTACTGGAAGGCTGCTATAAGGTCTCCCTGGAGCCTTTTCTTCTGTTCCCCTTGTTCCCCTTTCTGGGGAACAACCCCAACTCTCTCAGCCTGTCTTCATAGGAGAGGTGCTCCAGCCCTCTGATCATCTTTGTGGCCCTCCTCTGGACCCGTTCCAACAGGTCCATGTCTTTCCTGTGCTGAGGACTCCAGAACTAGATGGAGGACTCCAGGTGGGCTCTTACCACAGCAGAGTAGAAGGAAAAACATTATCTCCCTCAACCTGCTGGCCACACTTCTTTCGATGCAGCCCAGAATGCTAGGCTGAAAGCGTGCATTGCCAGCTCACGTTAAGCTTCTCATCCACCAACACCCCCCAAGTCTTTCTCCTCAGGGCTACTCTCAACCCATTCTCTGCCCAACCTGTATCTGTGTTTGGGACTGCCCAATCCCATCTACCAAGAGAAATCTATGAAGAGGCAACTAAAAGGCATGAAATGTACATGTTAAAAAAAAAAAAAAACAAACAGTGGCACATTCCAATAATATATAAAAGCATCAAAGAAAAAACCCTCCACAGTGTGTCACTCTTGCACTGCAACAGGTAAAACATAAATAAAAAGGAACAATGAGGCCAATCAAAACAGCTCCTCCAAAACCACCTCAACAAAAACCTCCGCTGCCTCTTCCCCTGAGAAGGTCTGTGCTGGGTAGACCAGAGGGAAAACAAGGGGAAAACTCTCGCTTAAACAAAGTTAGCTGTCTTCCAACAGCGTTAGCACAGATAGGGAGGTAGCAACTTATTTCAGGAACTGCTTTTGCCCCACCGCCAGCCAGCACCAGCTCGGGCTTCCAGCCGAGTCCCGTCCCCGCTGCGTGTCCGCTGTCCCTTCCTCGCCCCGTCTCACGGCGCCGCCGCCACTGCCGCCCGGAGCGGAGCCGCAGGCGGCTCCTAAGTCCCGGCGGGTAGCCGAGAAGGGTAAAAGCCCCGCTGTGTTGTGAGGGGGGTCCGCCACGCACAGTCCGAGGCGCCCACTCCCGCCGCGGGGGCTGCCGGCCGCTGAGGGGGCTGAGGGGCGCACCCACGCACGTTAACACGCGCGCGCGCAGGCGGCTGGCTGAGTGGCGCGCGGACCCCGCCCCTAACGGCCCCTCCCGCTCCCAGCCGGTCCCTTTGTCCTGCACGGCGGCGCGCATCCCCCCCGCTCCCGCCGCCCGGCTCCCTCCCCGGTACTGTCTCACCTCCATCACTTCTCCGTGAGCTCTTCCGTGCCAGGCCGGGGTCAAGGGACGCCATCCTCGGCTTCCTCCTCCGGGTCGGGGCGGTGTGGGTGGAGCGGAGGGCTGTGCTGTGGGAGGGGAGGGAAGGGGAGGGGGCTGCAGTTTCCCGCCCAGGCCTGAGGGGCCGTCCCGCCGCTCTCTAGCCGCCTTCGGGCTCACCCTTCGCGCCTGTGCCAGCTCGGGGTCCTGCGCACCCCTGCGTGGCCGTGTCCGTGCTCCCGGTGGCCTCGGCCCTGTGAAGGGTGGCAGATGTCGCTGGTGGTGGCTGCCACAGTAACGCGTGGAGCTGCCGGGCTCCGCCATTTGGGCGCGGGCAGTTCTCTCCCGTGGGTGCGCTAACGCAGCGTGAAGGGACCCCGGAAAGCCGCGGTTTCTGCGGCCAAGGTGCTGGAAACCTGCTCTAGCAAACCGGGGTTTTGTGTCTTTTTGTCAGCTCCACTCGGGATTTTTCTGTTCCGAGAGGTAGCGTCATCGATAAGTTTCATTTCAACTACTGGGATAGTTATTTTCTCCCTCAAAGCACATAATTTCAAATGATTGAGAGCAGGCTTGTACTTTTTTCATTTTCTATCATTAAAAATACCTTGCTTTTAATAGTGTACCTTGTTTAGATTTTATCAGAAAGTGAAAGGTCTTAGTTTGACTTACTGATTGAGTTAATGTTGGACTGGCTTTTTCTCAGAGTTTATCACCTTAGTTCAGATTCTCTTTTGTTTTCAATCATAGAGTTTTTTTTAACGTTTATCTAATCTCCCGTCCGTGGGAAACCAGCGATTGCATATTTCTCTTGTGCTGAAGCAGCAGGATTTTTTAAGCAATATGGGCAGACACAAAGATAATCAACACCCTTGTGTGTGAAGACAGGTGCAGATACAGGCTTGGACTGTGCGGTGGGAGAAGAAAAAAAACCTTGAATGCACCATAATACTGAAAATTTAAACCAAGGCTGCTGTAAAAAGACACTGGTGTGTGATTATGAAACCGTAGCTTAGAAACGTCCACCCACGCTGAGCAAGTAATTGAACACAAATCTCAAATGGAAGAACAGCAGGAGAAGGGTTTTCTTTAGGAGGGGACTACCTTAATTGCCACTGAATTCTTTTGATATGTGCATAGATACAAATATGTTTTTATTGCTGAAAAATATGTACTTGGTACAGAACTAAAGTTGTCTCATATAATACAGAACATGGCAAAAATGGAACTCATTAAAAAAAAAAAAAGAACAGAGGAGAATACAACTTCTTAGTTTAGTTATGTATAGTATAACTGTGTTTCTGTCTTTTAAGGCTGATGGGCTCACCTAATCATTTGACACTAATTTTTCACTTTCACTTAATCAGGAGATACCTGATTAAGATGATGGCTTAGTTTGAGGCATCTTGACAGACACAAGATTTCAATACAAGTACATGTGGGGGAACCAATCACTTTAGTAACATGGAAAGGTTTTTTGGAATTCAGTGTTGGACAAGTGAAAACCTAGTTTTAGATGGAATCTTACAGGCAGGAGTGGAGATTTGTAAGAAGCAGTCATAACATTTTGCAGATGCATTATTTTTGTGGAGAAGATTTACATGTGTGAAAGCTCAGGCACGTACTCAAATTACTGATGTCTGCATTCTTTAAACGTGTGTACTCCATCCGTGGCAAACACACTTTGAAACATGTTATCTTAGGCTAAAATAGTTTACCTTTATGATGGTTTATAGCAGGCTTGGTGAGTTACTGTGGCTCCGCTGACTCTTCATAACTTGTTGAAACAAAGTAAGCTCAGTTACGTAGCTGAGGTACTGACGTTTCTTTTCCAGAATGGTTCATGTGAAACAGAAGTCCTGCTTGGCAAAGAGGAGCGTGTCTTATAATGCCATATAACTTGTCCTTGGAATGTTCCTGAGTATTTTTGCAAGGATAGAATGTAATAGTCTATCTTTTGGACAGAACTTAGGCTCGTGTTGCCAAATATTTCTTGGCTTTCAACTCTTTCCATATTTATGAACTTCAGGTTTCACCTTGATTCAAGCTCAGGTAAGCTATTGAGAGATGTCCTTTCCCTCAATCTCCTTTTCCGCCCTAGAATTTAGTCTTCACATACGTGGATGAACACTGTAACAGAGCTGACAAACTTCCTTTCCCCTTTTAAAAATTCCTCTCTCTCCTGGTGTAAGCATCAGACTTTTTTTTTCTCTTTGCTGATATTTATACTCATCTATTCGGTTTCCATAAACTGTCCCATACACCTTTCACTGCTTGCTTTCTACTTTTGATTTGATTTGTTATGTTTGTCCATTTCTGTTAGCCAAATATATGTCAAGGTTATACCTATGAAAAACATCAATAAAAAGTGACAAAGGTGAACAACAGCTGTTTTCCTAAAAAGAGTCTCAAATCTATTCCAACAGTTTGGTTCAGATTGTAAAGAGAGAATGTGACAAAATCAAGGTTGGCAAAGCTAGCTGGCAGGAACCTAGATTTTTGGGTTGTTGCATATGTGCTTTGTACATTCTACTTCTAAAAGCCTAATTTATCCTTAAATTGTCGTTTTTGGTAAAATTCTTCAAAGGATCTGAGCTAAGTGTTGACTGACTGACAGCAGTTGAGGGCTGGGTTTGAGCCACGCAGAGAGTACTTTTGCCAAACGTCCACAAATATGATTGCTAGATCTAGCCTGTACTCTGACAAGCACCACAACTTCAAGACAGTCTTAGTACATGTGTACTCATATTTTAGAGCACTTCAAATTCTGAGTGAGCTTGGGAAAGGAGATCTTTTCAACTTTATTGTAGAATAGATGTTCCGTAATGCCTGACATCACATTAAAACCTTTAATTACTAAGAAGTGTAAAATTCTGGTAAAAGAATTCTGTCTTTGAACAATCTGATGCTGACCACTCTCCAATATATGAATGATGGTTGGATCGGGACCAAGGAAGAAATTTAAAATACCTTTTACCACTGAGAGGGTGATAAAAAGCGTTTTTAAAATGTAAGGACCAATAATTTTCTCCAAAAAATGTTGGTTTACTTTCATATCATCAGGCCTTTCATATTTAAAAGGTTACTTGAAGCACTTCACAATTTGAATATTTTTGCATATCTAATTAGAAGCCAATCCACCCTAAGTCTTTTTTGTGACTATTATTTGAAGGCCATGCTGCTGCTTTCATGGGCTTACATTTTCAGAGTTTTTACACTTTTTTTTTCTTTTGCACTATAATTGCTCTTAACGATACGTTTCTGTTCTATATTTACTTTGGAGAATACAGCGATTTTTATTATAATAGTGCTGAGCAAAATTCTGAGATAATACGCTCTGGGATCACTGTGAATATTATTGCTGTTACAGCTGCTGTCGTTCACTTGCCAGCAAATCATCCAGAAGGAACAGCTGATGAGACAACTCTAAATGTGTCACTTTAAACAGTATGGCTACAAAATTTATCCAAATTCAATGTTTTCAGAAAGTTTCTACATGATGGGCTAGTAATTTTTTTAATTACATTTAAAATCCATACACTAACACTGCTGTAATGAATCTGTCCATTAACTTAAATTAGCATGTTTTTAGTACTTTCTGTTCTAAAGGAAAGTGCATATAAATTAAATCAGCAGTTAAGAGGTTTGTATGCCATGGCTCTAACACTGCATTAAATTTTTCTTTTCCAAACCATGGAAAAGAAGAAACCACGCTGTACCTAAGACAACATGGAGAAAATGTGATTGGGGTGTCCAGACAGCCCTCTTGTGGAGCACCATAACATTTGCTTGGGTTAAAGAGGGAACATGTCTCCTTCTTCCCATTTGTAACATGAAAGAGAATTCTGCTTTCTGGAGAACGTGTTTTTCATCATAGAATGCTGAATAGTTTACTGTTACATTCACAGTCATTTCTGTTTTCTGTTAATGGTTGTTCAGCCAGTTCATCTCTCTGAAACAACTATGCCTGGTTTTTTTTTTTAGGGAAGTGACACAAAGAAAAGGACGAGGTCAGGAAGTAGGTTGGGGGTTGCCTGTAGGTGACTGCTCATGAATTGCAGGATATTCTTTGACCTTCATTTTGTGCATGGAATTTTTTTTGGCTTCAAAAATAACAGTCCTTTAGAATTTCTCAATTCTATTTGCCACTGTTTCATACTTATTTTCAAATTAACACCGATTTTAAAATTGTATGATTGATATAGTCAGATTGACCCTTAAGAATTGACAAAGTTTTCAAGTATAATTGTTCATCACCAAATTACTTGGAAATATATGATAATTTATGACATGTAGGTGCTGGAAATGCAATGGAAAGTTGTAAAGTGACTCCATTTCCCCATGCTAAAGGGAGCTCTACAACCTGAGCGCCTTCAACTATGAAGGGAACAGAAAGACCAAAATGTTCTTGTATTAACCACAGTCAGATAATGTGACTGAAAGACACACTCAGAACAGAATTATTCTCATCTGCATGGCAAAATGTTTTGATTAGCATGTTTTAAACCATCCTTTTTATTATTATAGATGTGGGTTTTTTAATAGCATGCTAATGTGAGTCTTGAAATATTTTAAATAGGTATAGTAGATAACTATTACTGCCTTCTGGCCTACCTCACACTCTATCATAGTAGGAACTCCAAGGCATTTTTGCAAAAGTAAATATTCATTCCTATTACTCAAGCAGGGAATGATGTATTTCTGATAAAAGAGGTAGTTTTATGAAAGTGCCTTGGTGGGCTGTTAATTCTGTTTCTCAAGAATTTTCGAGCTCCCAGAAGTCATAGAACCTACCTTGATCTCTTGGAATATTCTGAATTAAGTGTTTATATCCAGCAGTTTCAATGGAACTGTTCTGGTTTTAAATAGATGCATGCAGATGAATGTAAGATGATCCTGAATGTAGAGTATCTCTGCAGCTTCCTTGCCTGTAGTGTAATTTATAGGAGTTGGGGAGTTCCAAATATATATATGCTATTATGTTGAGTCACTGGATGTTCTGCAGTCAATTTAAGGTGGGGTCAAAATGTATTCCCAAGGTAGTTAAGTAAGCGTTATTTTCCTCTGCACTGGCTGTTCTAAATCATGTTAAATTTTTTAAATGTTCCCGCAGTAAACCACATAAGATATTTTCTAACATCTGAGAGCAAGATGACTCTCTACCTTGCTTTACCCTGGGAATAATTTAAAGAAAGATTTCTTTATTCTATTCAGGAAAAAAGCGGAAGCTTAAACAAGAGAAGTTCTGTGGGTTTTTTTTCCATGGACAAAACTTAATTTTAGGCTAGGAATGCTGATAAGCAAAAACAGCAGCCTCTGAAAGAAACCTCTTTCTCCCATAATTAAAATATAGAGACTTTTTCATGGAAAAAAATAATTAAAAGATAGAAAAAAAATTTTGGAACAAAAAACCCTTTATTTGATTTGTGTTTCTTCAGCATTTCACGTACTGTTACTGGAGCTGCAGTTCTTTGGATCAGAATTTAGTCTCTCTCTTTTCTGGTCCATCAGTAAAATCAGAAGTCTCACATTGGAGCGTCTTATGTTTCTAATACTGAAGTAATCAGAGTTCTTTTTGCTGATTTGCACCCAAGCAACATAAAATTAGTGTAATTCCCCTTTGCCTAGATTTTTGTCTTGAAATGGCGAAGTGGCTGTTCCCTTCTCCACA
Organism: Calidris pugnax; assembly: GCF_001431845.1. Classification (NCBI taxonomy): domain Eukaryota; kingdom Metazoa; phylum Chordata; class Aves; order Charadriiformes; family Scolopacidae; genus Calidris; species Calidris pugnax. The sequence goes on along the minus strand of NW_015090990.1, from coordinate 14,544,419 downwards.
AGCTCCCATCTCTCCTCTTGAGAAGAAGGCGGCCTATTTGTCTTAAATAGGCTTTACAGAAAATGCTGCAATTCTAGTCTCTACATCCACGTAAATTCCATATTCAAGTTCATGCTAAGTACACATAGTCTTCCTAAAAAAAAAAAAAGCTTCCCTGAGCCTAGAGATAGTGCTAGTTTTGCTTTCCCTAAAGGCAATGGAAGAGTTAATAATGAAATTATAGACTGAGCCCTTAATTAGCAAAGCTTTTTTTCAGAGCTTCTAATAATTTGCTTTGCCTATATCAGGAGCAGCAGGTTTACTGGGATTTATCAGCTCCCATCTCATTAGAGAGGCTGAGGGCTGGGTAGGATTTAAAAGCAAAATGATGTTCTCCCCTCTGAGAGTGGTCAGAGGAGAGGGCAAATGCAGAGCAGTAGGCAGAAATTTGCATTAGTTTTCCCTGTCTCACATTCATTTCTATGGATAAATAACTTAAATCCCCATGGAGTCGAGGTCGCCTGGTACCTTTCACGTAATGCGTTTACATCCACCAAGCAGAAAAACAATCTGACAAATGTAGCTGACTATAAAAGCAACTTTAAAACTATAAATGAATATGTGCTGAGACCACTGACCACAGCTTCTTAGAACATCCATAGTTGATTGAGTTTGATTTGGATTTGATTTGCACCAACTTTGCAGGGATGTTCTAGAACCATTCTCCATTGCAAGAAGCTACTATCCAATTCAAAAACTTACATCTCCATAAATCTTACGGAATGTCAATGGCTGGTCAGTCATGATTCCACATGTGCATAGGTGTTTCTCTTAAGTTTTTCAGTAGTAATGCTGCAAAGCAACAACCTGGCGTGATCCCTCATGAGTCCTGTACAGGCACCCTGCCTATTAGCATATATTTTCAGGGAGCTGTCCCTAGTTTTATCTCAACCCTCAGCTTTGCTCTGTCTTTTGCAGAGCATTGGAACTCCTTTTCAATTTCCCTGTCTGCAGTTAGTGTTTAAGACCAGCTCTGTCCCACTGAGGACAATAGCTGAGAGCAATAGTCTAGCTGCAGAATAGTGAAGGACAGGAACTTGTGATCAGCTCCTCCCCATGAATTGCTCATTTTGTGTGTTGTTATTCATCATGACAGGCTTCAACAACTTAGCAGTGAATTGTTAATAGATGAATGCAAATGTGAAACTTAAATACCTTTTGGGTCACTGAGTCATGCCTGCTGTATGTAACACCATAATATAATCCTGTTTGAACTGTGGATTTGGGGTTTTAATCAAAAGACCTATTACATAAACTCTGGAGATTCAGTCATCCATTTTTCATACTTTAAATGGAAAATAAGATCTTAGTTCTTTGAAAGAATAGGTGTTGGCAGCTATGCTGGTGACTTGGATCCTGAGTTGATAGAGGCAGCTAAAATTCTGAAGAGGTGTGGCTCAGGTTCATCTCTGCACTTTGGGTTTCTTTGAACCTAGGCTGGTTAGGCTTTGGACAGTTTTTGAGACCTCTGACTCAATCCATATGTCATAAGTTAGATGCATAACAGTAAATTCTGGCTTCCTTCTGAGGGCTTCTCTCCTAAAATCTCTCTAAGTGATTCTAGTTTCTGATAATTTATGTGAGGTGAAAAGCGCAAATTGGTTAATCCCTATAAGCAGTACTAAAGATTATGAAATATGTAGTGAAACAACTATAGTTTGCGTAGCCTTCTTTTTGTTAGCGTAATCTCTGTAGTTGTCTCTGAAAGTATTTTTCTAAACACTGGCATTCCTTTGTATGGGAGGAGACAGCACTTGCGCTAAAATGGAAAAATACTGTTGTCAAGTTTATTTAGCTCTTCAATGACTATGATATTTAGCACTCAGTGACATATCAGAATGTTTGCTGTTAAGACACCCTCTGAAAATTACATGGATTTCAGGTGTTATCTGAGTGGCAGGTATAATCTCTTATTTTATTGTCATAGGAATACAAAATTTGAATAGCTGTTGTCTGAAAGTTATGTAGAAAATCATTCCTGTAGAAAATGAGAAAAAATGCAAGTATAAAAGCAAAATCTAAAAAAAAAAAGGCTATTTCTACCAGTATTTTTTCCAAGTATCATTCTTCATAATAAAAAATATGTATTTTTCTTTCCCTTCCTTGTAAATTATTCTCCAATATTAATGATTTCATGGAATGTAGCACCTCGCTGACTTTGTTTGCAGGAGTTACATGAAGTGCTGCTTTTAAAGATCCTGCTAGAACTTGTATGTATATATGCATATATACACACACATACACATATAGCAATTAATTTATACGCTTGTGTGTTTTTGACCTGACTAAAGTTATAGTTAGATGAAGGATTTTGCCTCCTGTAGAATTACTGAATTTCTTTAACCAGTTATACATGCAAATCTTCACATTTCGAATATCAGCATAGAAAGAGGATGTGGACCTGCCTAAAATGAGCCAAACCTCCCTTCATCAGGTGGGTTGGTTTAAATGTGTCGCTGGAGAATTTTGTCATAGTTGCTGACGATGGTATATAGTGGGGCAGTTAAGCCACAAGTAAACATTAACAGCTTTACCAAAAGGATAGGCATGAATAGTCATTAGTTTCACAGGAAGGGAGGAAATTACCCTTTTCCTGATTGTCAGGTAGTTAAACTCTGGCTTTCCAGAGTGGATTTTAATCGATGAGGTGTTAATTCAAACAGTAAGGACAAAGGAACAGTGAAGATTATTTAAAACAAAACAAAACACCCCAACAACACACAACCAGAACTGTAAACAGCTGAATCCCGAAAAGGTAAGTAATTTCTTTTTTGTGTTGTTCAGCTTAAATTAACCCTGAGAAAAACTAAATCTGTTTTGTTTGACCTAATTTGCAAATTCATGGTTGGTAGAATGTAATTTAATTAGCTCACATTGAATTTAGTCTGGGGGGTGTTCGTTAGTGCTAAGTTATCTGCACATACTAATAGGCAGCTTGATAAGATCCAGTGGTCTCAGCAGGGGGAAATAATTAGTAGAACTATCAGGCAATTGTTGGTAATCCAGGTAAATTAAAACTACTTTGTTTATTGGTCCGTAATTTGTGCTTTAGTTAATAATGGTAAAGTATTTCTGAAGGGTTTCCCCCCCCCATTGTTATTTTTAATAATGGTAAAGTATTTCTGAAGGGTTTCCCCCCCCCCATTGTTATTTTTCTATGCATCCTTTGTTTTGTTTTATAGGGTTAAAAAAACCCAAAAAGAATCAGGAGTGCTTTTAAAGCTCATTTGCTTTACCGTAGACCTAGTTTATTCACTCCTGAACAACCCAATATCTATTATTTGTATGAAAATGCCTTCCTTTGTTCTTTTTCTATTAGGTATAAAGTAGTATTTCTCTGCTAAGTCCCATAAACACAGTATGTTCATTAATGTATGTCCCTCTTCAGTATAGATCTGGCATATTGCCATAATTAAAGTAGAGTAAAACCTGTAACACTTCACTAATTTACGCTGTTGAAAAAGTATAATTGACGTAACAAAATAAAATACAACTTCCAAGTAGAAAAAGGCAAAGACATGAAAGCAAACAAGATATATTTTTTTTTCTCATTAATTTTCTTCCAAGCATATAACTTTCACAAAATTGTCTGAAAAGATCACACTCAGAAAATGATGTCAATGGTTAATGGGTTGCACGAAAGTGTATATTAAAAAGGTCATGTAATTTGGGACTCACCATACCAGTTTTACTGTGTCTGAGCATAGAAGGAACTAAAACAAGAAAAGGTTTAAGGCCCAAGAGTACATTCTTCAGGGACTTAAGATTCCCACTGTGGTTAATCAAAACTGTAGAAGAATAAAACGCTGTATTTAGCTCTAAACAGGAAACAAGCAGAACAAAATCCTTTCAGATTAAATGCAATCTTGTCTCTAAAATTCTGTTCTTTTTTCCTCGCAGATACATTGCATATGCTGGTTATGCTGTGCAAATTGGGTAATTGCTTATCAGAGCAGAAGTCCCTTTCAATTGAAAAGGAGCAAGTTTAGGTAGGACAGACTGGTAGACAATTTATTTTAAATGCAGTAATCTGCTGTTCTTGAAAAAAGAATCTAATTTGCTATGAAAATTTGTCTCCACAAAATGTCTCCTGGGTCCTTAGCAGTTGTGACTTCATATTTGGTACAGTGGTAGGAAGGGTGAGGAAAATTGCTGTGTGAGGTTTAATCCTCCTTTGGTTCTGAAGGGTGAAGGAGCTGAACTATTGTGCTCAGTACTTGTTAGAGTAGGCCCAAGCCTGCTTTAGTTTATGGTGAAGAAAAGAGCCCCTTAAGGACAATTCCTCACTACCCCAAAACTGCTAGAATCCATTGCACTGTCCAGAGTATTCCCTTCACCAAGAAGGTGAAGAGCACTTGGCAAATGTGTGACTCTGCTTACTGAGGTTTTTTTCTTTTACTGTAGATCATGTGTGAGGGTTATCTACCCAGTAATTCAATCTTTTGTCTTACTGAAATAGTACTGACCACACTGTTGAATTAACTGCCTTACAACAACTGGATTTGGCAAAGTATTTAGAGATAGACAGACTCATGTGCCATTACAAGCAAACAAAACTTGGCAGAGCTGCCGATAAATGGTGTATTTACCCCATCCCAATATTTACAAAAGAAGTGAACTACTATTAAAAGACTTCTTATCAGTGAAGGTTCACCAATCAGTTACCTTTAGAAAACAGAAAATCTTTAAAATGCAAAAAATAAACAAGTGAGGTGTCAAATCATGAGGTCCTTGAGTCTTTCTGTACTCATTGCTCAGGCAACCCCCTTCTTCGTTGCCTGTGTCACATATTCACAGGAATCATGCCCCTCTGTCCTTTCCTTGTGGTCCAGGGACTCCTTGTCCAACTGTAGCATAATCTGCATCCTCCTTTCATTCATAGCTTTCCCCCCTCATATACAAGCAATCAGTATTCTGAATTATAGAGGCAGAAGGAAGAGCTGCTATCATGGAGGAAAGACAAATCAGGGTAGTTCTGCAGGAAGGAGTTTTTGGTTCCCCCTAAGAGAATCTGTGATCTGTGGACCATAAAAGAGGTGTTTAAAACTGACTGGCTTGCTACCCAGATGCTGAAATTTCAGTTTTGCTGCTTCGTATTAAACGCTTCCCTCTTCTGTGCTTTGTCTCTTTCTTTGGAATCAACAGAGCTGATACCTGGAAAAATTGGAATTGACTAGATTCAATCAGCGCTGAACATTTTACATGGTTTGCATTAATGACAGAGGAGTACCATGGTTAGTTTATTGCTACCACTATGAGACTTGAGTTTTGGTAAGGGCAGACTGACAGGTGCTCAGCTGATTTAAAATGGTATGATGAGTTCGGTACCATTAGAGTCAGGTGAAGCGATGGTATGTGTAGATACTAGTGGAATAATATTCCCATTTTACTGATTGAGAAACTAAGTGACAAGATCATGAGGCCTGGCCACAAAAACTGAGCAGGCTGAGAACTGGGAATGAAGCCAAGTCTCCTAAAACCCAGTTCAAACTTCTGACCAGTGTTACACTGACTGACAGACAGAGGCACTAAATAGTGATCTTTTGAGGAGCTCATTTCTCTCTTACACACAAAAGGAGATTAATCTGCTAATCATAAATGCAAAATGAATATATTTCACCATACAGCTACAAAATGATGCTTTCAGTGTGACTTTTTAAGCATCTCTCTGGTCATTCAACATTATTTTCTATAAACTGGAGTGCTTACAAAGAAATACTGTTCAACCTCATCTCTGCATAACAAAAAGCACCCTACAACTGTAAGGTCTCTTTCCATTCATCAGCCAGCACATCTGTTGCTTGCTTGGACACTGACCAAAATGATTCATTCACGTCTAACATTTATTTTTGGTGAAATACTGGGATTATACAGAAAGGCTATATTTCAAAACTGGGTCTAGAAAACCAAGGGAAGTTGGAAACAACTTCCTCAGCTGAAAACAAACACAGCGTTATATCATTCTGCAGCTTTATTAGAAGGAAGGCAGTAGCCAAGTGAAGCAGCTGGAATCACACTGAAGTCACTCTGAACTCTGCAGATCACTTCATTCTTCCTTCTGCTAAAGAGCTCACATCCCTGATTTACAGTGCGTTTTGTTCCAAAGGACTAAACGAGGTAGGTCAATCCCTCTGTTACATTTTAAATCTTTCTCTCTGTCTCTCCCTTCTAAATAATGTGTTTCTACAGCTACACCACCTCACGCAGGCAAATCCTGTCAGGTAGTGGAGCATACACTGGCTAAAAGAGCTTCTGGGAAGAAAGAATGTGGTACTCATTTATTTCAAAGATTATTTTGAACCACCCCTGCAGCAATAAAAGATTTGCAAGTACGTGTAAATTTAATTTTTAATGACTTTTAAATGCATATATGCACACTTCAAGGAGTCTTTTATCCTGTCAGAGGATGGTAAGTGACCTTGACTGCAATCTCTCCCTCCCACCCCCAGCTTTGTGTGTTGGTTTGTTTGATTTGCTTAGGGATGGTATGTCTCCTATAGCTATATCAATTCCTGGTACTATTAGAAATAAGTACATCAGTTCTGATCTGAACAGATTCTAGAACAGAAACTGGAAATAATTTCAACTTAAGTAGCACAGTAACAAACTAATTCTGAAGAATTACAGTCATGCAGAATTAAAAAAATGTTTCTATGATCTGAGCTGGAAGATGTGCGTGTTTTCTCTAACCATCATAGAGTAAGGTCGGATGTGGATCTAGCTGTCACTAAGTGTGTGGGAGCGTGTTTCCTAGGAAGAGACAAGATTTGAAGCCTTATATACCACCACACAATGAGACAGGGCGGGATTCCACCTCCTATTCAGACTGAGTGATAACCATACCATTGTCACCTTTAGCCTTTCTAAATGTGATCTTACAAAGCAAACAATATTCCAGACCTGGTTTTGTAGATTTACAGATGTATGGATTGCCTATCAATGAAAACACATTTGCCTTCTAGCTGAATAACACTGTATTACTGAATAATGTTAAATGTTTATTTATTCATAGCTAAGGAGAATGAATTTGGGAAAGGAAATTTGTCAGAGCAGGTTTGTAGAAGCTGAGTCAGGATTAACTTGATAATGACAGATTACTTTCAGTAGCATTGTATTATTGTTTTGCCTCAGTTGAACTAGGAAATGCAAATATTTTGACAATCCAATTTACTTTTGTTTACTGTCACTGCAGCTTCTCCCTGAATTTAAAACTTTATCAGCCACTTATGCCAGGCAGACAGGATAGAGGTCCAACCAAATTTAGTTTAATTCTAGGGATTTTATGTGTGTTATGTGTGATATTAGAGTGCACTTTTATTGCATATAGAATGTCTTTGATTGTGGATTAGTGGAAATTGTTTGACTCCGGAGAGTGAATTTATGGTTTGGATTCAATGATTGCCTTTGTGGAAAGGGATCACAAGTCAGGAAAGCTCTACGTAAGGATTCCCAGGCAGGATCTGACTACAGATTTTTCCTGCACCAGTGGGGGCAGAGGAAAATCGTTGATAATAATGCAATTTATATATACTAGACATTATCAGTTCTTCACTTCAACAATTTCTTTATCTGCTGACAACCTAATGAGCAACTTGTGAAATGCTGTTAGATTTGTATTTATTTCTGATAGATTGATTCAAGAGGAAAATTTATACCTCTGTTTCCTAATAAAGCCAGTTGCCTTAAGGAATTATTTTCTCCTTATGTTTCTTAAAAGCCACTTGAAGTTTGTGATCTGTTCTTTGGTATTATTTTTTTATTAATAAATCTGCTATTCCAAGCACGAAGCAGATAGTTTTGCAGAGGATTGTAATCTGTTCAATGGTCTTGTTATTTGCTTATTTATTCATTTTGTCTTATGGAATGTGCCAACAGTTCAGCTGGTTCTTACTGTGCTGGCTGGTTGTCTGGCTAATTTTCACTCATTATTTCTGATAATGGTTTGATTTGTGTTCATTCAGTTTAAAGCTAGCAGTTTCACAACAGTGCAGGGCTCTGTTGTTGCTGTCTTTGCAAAAGAGAGCTGAGTGGGAGGAACAGTTTTTCCTGGCCTGTTAGCAGAAGAAGGGATTGCTGTGATTGGGGTGGGTGGTGTCCAGAGACACTCGATTTCAGAAGGGAAAATGCCATCGTGAACAGATCAACTCTCCCACACTTGCTGCTACTTTTACAGTGTGCAGTGAGGCTCTTGAGACAAAAAGAAAAATTATGTGTCCTCAGACAAAGCATATAGTACTTCCAGGGGAGCTCAGCTAATTCTGTGCTCTTTGTATCTTGAATGCGTTCCAGAGGTTTAGGACCTGGAGACAGGAGCAAAAAGTCCTGTATCAGCCCACGGCTGCTCTTTTCCAGAGAGAATTTTTTGCTGGCTTGTTGCAGCTCTCTTATACCTAGCCCACCATTTTACTGCATTACGATTCTTTAGATAAACTGAACTGCTGCAGATACAGTGCATACAGTGCTTTTTCAGGAGGTGGGCTCAAAGAGAAACTAACAAAACCTATTGCTACGAGTCAGGTTTGTTTGCAAGGGTTATCTGCAAAGGCCAGCACTTCAGAATTCTCCAGCCCTTGCCAGGGACATTAGCTAGCAAAAAGTCTGCACCCTTCTCTTACTTCTCTTTTCCAGCCCAGGCTCTCTTGTCCCTTTTTGATACTTCTTGAAGGCTGTATTTCAAGAATCACAAGGCACGGGTATGAAGAACCAGCACCTTTTCTATCCACCAAAGATATTTATCTTTTCATTCTTTTGGCAAGGTCTGAATTCTGCCTCCAACTCTACCTTTGAATTTACTGTTGGCTTTGGGCAAGATACTTCTGCTCATTTCCCTACTGTTGTGTCTGTTTATTCCGTTTAATTATAAGCAAGACGGGAATTGTCTCTTATGATGTGCTTGTAGAGCCTAGATCCAGAGAGGCTTTGATCTCAAAGGCTAGGGTGTTCAGGTACTTTCCCAACATAAAATACTTGCTTCTTTCAGCAAGTGTGAGCCTGGCACAGAAGTTTTATTCTCTTCTGAAACCTTCTAGATGAGAAAAAGTGGTGAGTAGTAAGTCCTGTACCATCAATGTAATACTACTTTCTACACTCTTATTTCTTCTTTCCAGTGATACTCTTTTAGTGAGCTCAGCCCCACGTAATTTTAATGTGATGTTTTGGAAATGTTAAGAACCATCACCCATTTAAGAAAACTGAGTACCTTATTGTCCTAAACTCTTAACTGAGGGTGTTGTACCTGTATCTGTGTGGAGTCAGGTGAGAAGTGATTCGCAAAAGTAATGTGGGAAGCCTGTAAAACCAGTATTTCCAAGTTCCTAATTTAACACCTTAATCATAGGCACCATCTATTATCAGTGCAAGGGAGTGTTCCCAATGCCATATTACGGAGGCAGGTAAATATCCAGCCCTCCTGAAATTGCTAACAATACGAACTTCTCAGTTTTTCAGGAATACAGGCAGTGCTTATTTTAAACTTGATCTTAAAGTAAATAAAAGAGCTAGCTTTGTATGAGTAGGAATATTAGAGTAACTGATACAGAAATAGAAACCCTTAATCCACTGGATACAGTGATCCTAGCGTATTAACTGTGAGGACAAAATAAAGTATGTCATCAGCTGTAATGTTTTGGAAGTGAATGTTCTGATATACTCATGCAACAGTATGTGTCAAGAGTAATATAACCATAGCAATATTACAATCATGCTAGAAGAAACTGCTGATGTAAGTTTAATAAGCAGTAGAATAAACCTAGAAGGATGGACATCAATTTAGAGGGCAGTACATAAGCAAGCGTACAGGTAGAAGTGACTGGGAAATTAATATGTGAAATAGAATAGGATATAAAAGGCCTTTTTGAGGAATGAGTTGCGTTGCTAATTTTCTCTGGCATTAGCTCTGAACTCTTGTTAAAAGGACTGCAAGTGTAACACATTGCAAGCTAATTTTTATCTGTTATTTGATAGAGATTTTGTATCTTGCTGGAGATGGTTATTTTGGTTTTTTCCATAATGACCTTTAGAATGGCTGTTGTTTTGTTTAACGTATTTTTAATTGGTCTTAATCAGCCTGCTGAGACAACAGTTGGTAGTCTGAAACAAATCTCTGCATTCACTCTTTATTGTCTGCTCTCACTTTGCCACTTCCTGTTAAGAGAGAGTTGTGGTTAAAGCATGTTTGCTGAAGGCATACGACCATTTTAAGAACATGCTTAGAACTGCATGATCATGTAATGATCATATGAACGCTATTCAAAATCTTCTTTCATCACAAATACATCAAACAGTTGCAAAGTAAAAATTTCTTATAATTTTTGCATGAAAAACATAAAAATCCATTCTTGATTAGAAACACAAGCATTCATTACCTTTTCAATCCAGTCACTGTGAAGCTCAGACACTTAAAAAAATTTAAATTAGCTATCTCCATTACTGTAGGTATGTAGTTATTATGGTGGTTTACAGCCAAAGAAAATACTGCTGGCATTCGTGGAGAAGTAGAAAACAAGTGACACTTCCCTGGAACAGTAATTCATTAGTGTGCATATTTACATGCTGAGGACACAGCCAGTACAATATATGGTGTACTCGCTTGGCTTTGTCATCAGAGAGGTGTGCTTAGTGGCTCTGAGGTATGTCCTGGGCCTGCAGAGAGAGATTAGTGCTTATGACAAGCAAATGGTGGAGATCCAGGTTCCTTTTCTCTTCAATGCAGAGAAAACAGACCAGAATCTGCAAGGGCTGCCCAGGGAGGTCCTGGCTCCCTCCAGTACAGTGTGCATGATGGCACAGGGGAGAGCCTCTGTCAGGAAAGGGAAGGTCTCCCAGAGGTGAAGCTGTGGTTTCTCCGCTCCATTATGAGTGAGGGGACTGTTTAAGACAAGAGGATAAGACTGTGGTTGAACCTCTAGGCAGGGACTCTAGGTTTAGTGCCTGATTTGATCAGAAACTTCCTGTAGGTCATTCTCAGCCTTCTCATCTGTAAACCAGACTGATGATACTTCTCACTTGAGTCCACTATCACTAAAGGTTGTGAATACCTAGGTGTTATGGTCAATTAATGTAAATACTTCAGCAGTGCTGATGCATACAATATAAGATCATATTTTAAATCTCAAGTGGCACTGTTTACCTAAACTACTATTTTTACCTGCTTAGAAGAATGCTTAGATTTTTTTTTTTTTTTCCAGAATCAAGCCACTTTAAGTGTTTCACAGGTATCATCTGTCATTTTCTTGACTCTGCTGTAATATCTTTGCGGGCATATGACAGACTTGCAGTTGTTACGGCAACTCCTCATGTTCAAAAGGAATATTAGAAAGATATTTCTACTTTTAGCTGTATTAATGGAAGGGAATAAAAACAGGAGCAAGCACTACCTACACAGTTACCAAGTGCTCTTCCCTGCATATGCTGAGGACATCTGAGTTTCTTTGTCTTCTTTGGGGATGGAAATCATGGTTCTTGGGATCAGCATGAAAATAAATCACTTTTGATGATACACAGTTGCTGGTTGCAAACATTTATGAGCTACCTGATTGTGGAAATAGTACACTGCTTAATTTCAGCAGTTGTCTGGATGGTTTGTTATATTCAGGCCAGACCTACTGTAGATACTTTTCCTATTACAGCAGCATTATTTAGCTATAAAGTTGGATTTTTAATTTGTTGTTTGACATTTCTGTGGTGGCAAAAATGCTGGTCTGAAATCACTGCTTTACCAATATTAACAGTCTGCTCTGTAAAGGTTTGTTAATCCCACTGTAACACTCACTTTGTGTAAAATGTTATGAGGCTACTATCTGGTCAAATGACTCAATACCACAAATGAAGTTGAGTGTTATGACTAATAAGGTCATGTTTGGCCTTGATCAAGAAGTTGTTTTTAGCATAGATTTTAGAAGATGTCTAGCTAGTACATTGCGTATACATTTCCAACACTGCTTTACTGAGAGATGTAATGGAGAATGATGGTTATTTGCATTATTGACTTGTCTGCTAGAACAAATACGTCTCTATTGTGGCTTGAAAAGGTTTCCAGTCATACATCATATCTATTATGACCGGTTCTAGTTGTTGAATTCAGGATGGCTTACAAAGTAATTTTGTTACCGTATGTCTAATGACTATTAAAATGATAGTCAAGAGATAGGCATGTCTGTGAAAGAGAAAACATGCATGCACACAAGCCTTGATTCTTCTTTTGTGTATACTAGCTTAAAATGCTCATTTCCTAGTAGCTTTGTCTGCAGGGCCAGCTTTAGGCTTAAATTATAGCATAGCTGTGATTTAATTTTGTAGTATGGGTATATCAGGCACTTCCTGCTATAGAAATGTTTCTACATGGAGACAAGTGGTCCTCTGGGCTTTGTTATTTTGAGGGAGAAATATGAGTCTATGACAGTCCGTAATCTCATCGCTATTTCTTGTGAGTTTTAGGATTTTTCCTTATGTCTTTGTAAAATACTTGCCAGAAATATGTGTATGCCTCTAACAAACTTGCTCAGCCTTCTGTGTTTTGAACTTGGCAGATAAAGTACTGGGTGAATTTCATGTTTCTGTTTTTGAAGCTAGATAAATTAAAAATTTAGCACCTCAGAAGTTCCAAGAATTTTTTTTGAAGTCTCTTAAATTAATTCAGCGTTCTAACTTGCTGAGACACAGTATTACAAGCAGGCTTTAGGTGACCTTTTGAGAAACTAGTTGTTCTCTAACATTTGACTCTTGTAAATGACAGAAGTTGAAGTGAATCGATCAAATAAGCTTTCCTTTAGCCAGAGATCAAACATGTGGGATGTGATATGCTCAGAACTATTCATAAAGACATTAAAAGGAGGGTTTGTGTAATATATTCCCTTTATGAAGTTAACTGTTGAGACAGCCAACTCTGCAAACCATAATTTTCCTATTAAGTCAGGACTCTCTATTGTGACCTCTGAACAAATTTAGCTGGCCAGAGCCTCTGAGCATTGTTTATCACACTGAACAAATAGATTTCGGGACTACCACTCAAATATTTGTGTTAACTTTTAACTAACAGACAAGCTCTTCCCTTGGACCTCTCTGTAAATTTTGGAAGTAATGAGGACCAAATGTGAGGTAGAGGTTGTGTGGGCTGCAGCCCAAACATGTCCATAAAACTACCAGTGTAATTAAGTCAGACCCTAACTTACGGGTGCCCAGAGAACTTTGAACCCCCAGGAAGACTTTGCATCAAGTAAAATGAGTGCAAATTGAAACTGTTCTGTTTGTTTTTTCCTATTTTAGACTGAAAACCCAATGTAATTTAATTCCAAAGCCATTCCACTGACCTCAGGGCTGAGGCGTGGAGAGGTCAAACGACTTCCCCTGGTTAAACAGGATGCATGTGGCATAGCCATGAATAGACTCCAAAGTACCAGTCCCATGTCATAACCCTAAGGCCATTCTTAGTTTGACAAAAGCTGTTCTATTTTAAGCAGATCCAGTCATTTGTCCAAGTTGTCATTATGGCTCAGCTTTATGAAATACTGTAACAGTAGCAGAGAAAACGAACTCGAGGTACTCGTAGTAAAAAGCTATGAATATGTCAATTGAGATCTGATTCTGTAATTCCCTGCTGAAATTTAGAGAAAGACAGTTCATGTAGCACATGGTAAAGTCTCTTCCCAGCAGTTCTGTGGCTTTGTATTTTAGAAATGTTTCCTAATAATCAGTATTTCTTGGTAATTCCATTTTTGGTCCCAGGATCGAAAAGTTACTAGCACCAAGTGATATTCCTATGACGTTGCTTAGTAATTAACTTCTGTTCTACAGAAGGGGACAGGAAATGAAACCTCCTGGTCAAATGTCCTGAAACATATTTCCTTAAAATTAAGCAACTATATTCATAATTAAGCAACCGAACCAAGGAGGCTCAGTTTTCAGAGCTAATTGTGACCTCAGCAAACAGGAACAGACTCCAGTCAAACAACTGGTGAGTGTACACTTTACACAGGTGTTTACTATGAAGAAAAAAAAAGACGGGATGGAGTCTAAACACGGTTAAATTCAGCCGTATGCAGTACAATACTGTTCTGTAACCTGTGGCTGCCCCCAGGTCCTATTGCCAGGTCTCTAACCACACTTTCCTGTTTATTGAAAAATACTTGCCTCCCTCTGGCTCCTTTTTGCAACACCAGAGCAGCAGAGACTGAGCCAGTGAACTGCATGAAACCTCCCTTACCCTTCCTCATAGTTGGCCGGAAAGCCAAGTGGAAACTGCTTGCAAAAAGTCTTGTTTTCTCTACTGAGCCTCTGTTTGCAGACAGGTTCATGGAAATTCGGAATTCAGGAATTCAGCCTGGAAATTAAGCCATTTGTCAAAGATCATACAGGAAATCAGTGACAGAATAAGGAACAGAATTCGATTTTTTCACTTTCAAGACCTAGACTTGAACTGTAAGACATTTCTGACTCTGGAAGTTTCGTAATAAATAAAACCCAAACTCACATATTTGAGACTATGTGTGTTTCAAGAACATAAAGAAACATACCCTTCTAGGGTAATAGTTACCCTAGAAGAAAAAAAATCTGTGTCCTTATTGATGCAAACCAGCATAGCTCCATTGAAAATCCCCTACTGCTTATCTTTTCCAGGGCAGGGCTTGACACTGTGTGTCCGTTTATAGAAGTGCTTCATGTATGTGGATCTCAGAGGTAAAAGTTTCTGGGCTTTGCAAATCTATTTGTCGGTATTTGGTGAGCCCTAGCCATAGAGTGTAGTTTCAGCATCTGTGAACAGGGAGCACAAGTAAGCAAAGTTCCTCCTGCGTTTTTTCCCCCATTGCTAGAGAGTTACTGTATTGGAAGACTAAGAGTCAGAGATAAGGAAAAATACAAGTTTGGAAAAACAATTACATTCTAGAGGTGTGCTCTTTCAATTGAGGAGTTTTAAACTACAGGAGGCTTGGTAAATATTTGGTACTTATTTAGGTATGTTTTCTTTCTGCTGCTATGCATCATCTTTGAAGTTATAAATATAAAATTAACATTGCTGGGAAGTAGGCGAATGTTTGTCATTATGTTTTTTTAGTCCCATAAGGAAAAAAAAGTTTGGGGATTACACATATAGGGAGGAAGTGTTTGAATCCAAGTATTGGTGCATTGTGGTAGCTCTTCAGAAACTTAAAAGCAAAATTGATTAGTAACTGCAGTACAGGATGATAATCAGCAAGAGTCTGAAAAATTGGATTTTTTTTTGTTTAATTGCATAAATTTGATTTGAAGGTATGGTTCTGTATATAGGCAAAGACATTAAAAATGCAATTATTAACCTGACTGTCCTCTGAAACTGTCCAAATGTAATGTTGCTCCAGATGTTAGTGGTACTGCTCCTTGTTTATACTAGTTCTCAGCAGCTGTTAAGCTATTTGAAAAAATGACTCAGATGGGTGGTACTGGTATTTGATGCAGAATCTACCCCTAAGGGGCATGTAATTACATGAATGCAGCCCAATAAGTATCATTTTATCAGGACAGCAAACCAAATAACATTCCTTCAGCCTGATGTAAATTACAAAGGGCAAATGTTATCATAGCCTCTTGACAGAACAGGCTGTATTAACTCCTAATACATATTTTTTTTATCAAGAGATGTAAAATTACACATTTTTTCCCCCTTGTCTGTCCATCTACGAATGAGAAATTTGATCCTGCTAATGAGTGTGCACATGCGTAGCTTCACTTGTGTGAGTAATCCTTCAAAAATAAGCGAACTACTTTTTTTGGAGGAAAGGTATGTACATGAATACAAGTTTGCAGATGTCATTCTGCAGGCAGTGTACTCTGGAGACCTTGCTTTTGTTGTCCTTAGCATGCTAAAATTAATGGAATTACAGGAATGCAGGGCTGGGTTCCAAAAGCTTGGGCTGAATTTCAGTTTCTGAGCGAAGCTAGCGCTCGGAAGTCTACCGGTGAGCTCATCCGTAATACAGCTAATCGGCTGGTCGTATCCTGCTCTCAGGGACAGGTTTTTAGTGCAGTTTAGCCAGACAATATAGCTTTGAATGATAGCAGAATTTAACAGAATATTTGTTTTGACCATAGCAGATACTTTTGTCAGACTGTGACCGTCTGTGCTGTGCTACAGCGTTGTCTGTACTGTGAAATGAATATGTAACTTCTGAGTGGTTTTCCTGTTCAACCTCTGTTTGCTGTCTGTTTTACTGTTCATTCCCTTTTTTCCGGTTTTGTGTTTTTTTTCCTTTTGGTTTATATCCCCCCCCTCCCTTGTCTCCCTCCCACACTCTTCTTTTGGAGTTTTAGAAGAAAATTCCTATGTGAAAAATTACGTTGTACTTATAAGTTCCAGAATTGTTTGCAACACAAGAAAACTGAGACTGACATTCTGTCTTAAAAAAAAGAAAAAAGGAGACATGTATTTTCATCTATAGCTATTACAGTGTGTCTTATTCTCCTAGGAAGCTTTTTTTTTAATCTATTACCTGTTTCTCAGCTCATAAGTGGAAGAATATCACGATTGTATGTATTGTCCCTGAAATATGTTCTGTATATTTCCTTCTCTACATCCTTTGCTGTGTTAAGGAAATCAATACATTGAATGTGTCTGAAAATCAGCATTCCTTGATATAGATACCTGATAGAGAGGAATAAATCCATGAACTTTCAGTTGCTGGAAAAATCGCTGTCTATGATTTTGTTAAATATAATTTGAGGTTTGTATGTGTGGGTGGTAATTTTATTTAAAATAGCTTCCTGGCATTTTAACTGCACTCGGTTGCCTGCATTGATGCCTAGTACTTCTCTGATTTCTGACAGATATAATCCATAAAACTTGCTTCAAATAGGAGCAGAGCAGTAAAATTTGAAACCTGACTAGAAAATAATACAAAAATCACACTTCAGTTAAACTTTGCAGCTTGTCTACCAGAAATTTATCAGTGATACTGTGCTCAGTATTCTCTGTTAAGAAATAAATGCAAGGAAAACAGTTCTTGAAGATTTCAAGTCTTGTTTTGATTTGAGCATTTATTGAAATGCCTGTGACCAAAATATTCCACAAACTTTGTGCTGGAAACTGACAGCTAAAAAGTGATAGATCTGTGAAACTTACTTAAAGGAATCGCAGGTTACGGTTTGCAGTGCAATAGAACATTTCTTCTTTGACTGTTCTGTTTCTTTTCTTCCCCAGAAAACAACTGTGCAACATGACATTTGAAGATTTTGAGAACTACTCTTATTTCTATGACCTGCCTGAGGAAGATGAATCACCCCAGTCCTCCCTCAGCATTGCCCATATTATTTCCCTTTCTTTTTACAGTGTGGCATTTCTGCTGGGAGTGCCAGGTAACGCCATTGTCATCTGGTTTATGGGCTTTAAGTGGGATAAATCTGTTTCCACTCTCTGGTTCCTCAATCTGGCCATTGCAGATTTCATTTTTGTTCTCTTCCTGCCCCTCTATATTACATACGTGGCAATGGGCTTCCACTGGCCTTTTGGGAAGTGGCTCTGCAAAATGAACTCATTCATTGCACTACTTAATATGTTTGCCAGTGTGTTTTTCCTGACATTCATCAGCCTTGACCGCTACATCCGCCTCGTCCACCCGGTCTTTTCCTACAAGTACAGAACTGTGAGGAACACCCTCATCCTTAGTGGGATCATTTGGATGTCGGCTGCAATTATTGGTGGCCCTGCCTTATACTTTCGAGACACAGCTACAGTTCTCAACAATGTCACCATTTGCTACAACAACTTCCACGTGCATGACAGAGAACTTATTTTGCTGACACACCACATTCTCATTTGGGTGAGGCTTGCGTTCGGTTACCTCTTTCCTCTAGTGACCATGGTCATTTGCTACTCATTGCTGATTGTCAAAGTGAAGAGGAGAACTGTATTGACTTCCAGCAGGCTTTTCTGGACCATTATTGCTGTAGTTGTAGCTTTTTTTGTTTGCTGGACACCATATCACATATTCAGCATTGTGGAGCTGTCTGCTCACCACGATGAAAATTTGCATGACTTACTGCAGGATGGCATTCCCCTCTCCACTGGCCTTGGTTTCATCAACAGTTGCCTCAATCCAATCCTCTATGTTCTGATTAGCAAAAAGTTCCAGGCCCAGGTCAAGACAACGGTCTCTGAGGTGCTGAAGTTGGCACTGTGGGAGGTGAGCCGCTCAGGAACTGTCAGTGAGCAGCTGTGGAGCTCGGACAACACCCATGCGCCTGTGCACTATTGTGAAACTGCTCAGTGACTGCTCTTGTCACCATCCCTCTCCAAAACAGCTGACAGGAGACTTGGAGGTGTTCTTGACTTCACATCTGCCAGTCAGATGTGCATCTTTGCATACACGGTTTTATGTAAACAGCTGGCTTAATTGCACTTGCTGCTTTCCCTGAAAGATTTTTAAGGGACACATCATTTGGGTGTGGTGTGCTTGCAGTGCACACACAGCCTGAACTGAAAGTTGTCAGTGTAAGTGGAATTGCTTTAACTGGGTTTTTGATCAGAAATGTTGTTTTGTTGTGGTTCCATACCTCATGGGTATGAAAAGAGCACATAATAAAAATATTCCTGCTTGCCATCACTGCTAACACTCTTGGTCAAGGCATTCTCATCCAAGAGGTCGTGGCCGTACATCAGTGGGTCACGAGTCTCCTGATTGCCTAGTATTGCCTTAAGTACAAATCACCTGGCTACATCCCAGCTCAGAGAAGCTATCGGTAGCTCCACTCTGCAGTTGGAGAGGAATCCCAAGACAGAGAGCACTGAATCTTGTCAGAAAGGAAAAATATGGAAATAAAACCTACTCTTTATCTTATAACGAAAACTATCCTGAATTTTCTGGTCACTTGTGCTTTTAGCACCAGTTGGGTGCAAAATACTGAGTAGATGTTTCATATAGGTATTAGGCTCATTTGAAATGTGCAAGGAATCAGTGAAAACGTTTCTTACAGAAGCTGAGATAAAGGCCCCCTGCCACATTTGGTCGTTTTCTATGATTAAACTTTCAGGTTCAAAGAGGTTTACAACTATTGGTTGCTCTTTATTGCTCTGCTAAAGGTAAAGACATAACATTTTGTTTGCCTTAATACCAATCTTCAAAAAATAGGCAAAGTGAATTCAACAATATTCTGTTACAAGTCTGTAGCCAAAGTTATACTTCTTTGCCAAATGAGATGCAAGAGAGTACATTCAGGAAATGGAGTCCACTCCCATAGGAAAGATGAAGCGTAACTCCCAGTTATGCTGAATTCTGTTCCAGCTTGTTGCTTGCTGTAGAATCACACATGCACCAATGCAAACGTATATGCTTAGTGGAGTGGACTGATTTATCACACAATACCACTTAATTAAAAAGTTGAATGTGGGATAGAACTCCACTAAGAGTAAAAGCATGAAGCTTTGGATAAATTTGAACCATTTTTTCCTTGTTATTGGCCTAGGTATATAGAATAAAACTGTCTTTCAGATAATCTATCTAGTTTCTATGGCCTGCCAGCACATAAGTAGCATTTATACTGCAACTGAGGCCTTACATGTAGATATATTTGCTTTTGTATAAAATATATATGTATATGCATGCATGCACACATCCAGTATTGGTAGCTGAACAAATAGAAGGAATCTGACTGTGGTCTGTAACTGTTCCTTTGGGCTCTGGTTTCAGAGTTTGTGAGAGTCAGGCAGGATCAGTGGAATTTGGGCTGGAAAGTTGGCAAGCAGCACTCTTCCTTTGAGTCATTTGCTGCCTGGTACATAGTGACTCATTGTAATATTTTGGCACCGTGTTGCTAAATGTGCCTAAATCAAACATTTTGCAGTTTTTCTTCACATGTTCCCTGACATCTTTCTAAGAATGATGTATTGGTACTACTCTCCTGACTGTACTCCCAAGTGAAGTAATAAAATTTTGCTGTTTCCAAAGAATGTGTTCGTTTGCTTTTCTCAGCAGCAATATGAGGTGACTGTCCGTTCTTAGAAGAGCTCCTTCTCAAAGGTTTTGAAAGATGAAAGCAAGCCCTGACCCTTTCTACTGCAGAATTGAAGTTTGTCAGCTTTGTTCTTGCATATCAACCTATGTGAGCACGCATGTTGCTATATACAGTAATCAGACTGATTTTTAAATAGGGGAACAGACATATGCTGTCTTGCATAAATTCATAGAATGGTTCGCATTGGAAGGGACCTTAAAGATCATGGAGTTCTAACCCCCCTGCTTCCTGAACAGCTTGTACTTCTGAAGGTTGTTATGTAGATTAGTTTGTAACCAATACTCTTGTTGAAACTGTTTTCCCAGTATTCCTGCCTATCACATATTTAAGTTATGGAACTTTCTGCTTATCTTTCTGTTACGGGGTGTGCTTGGGATAAAGTGTCTCATTGATGCTAAGGTGCCGAGTTTTTGGTCACAGTGACACAGTAACACAGCAGCACATACCCAAAAACTGCACAAAACCCCCTCACACAGATATCTGTGGATTCTGTGGAATTCTCTTCCCCACGTGCCTATCTATTTTGTAACTGGGGAGACCATGCTCTCGAGCTTTTTCTGTTTTGTTCCTGCACAGCAAGTTCCTCTGTAACATCAGGGAAAGAAAACCAAACCAAAACAAATCCCAACAGCTGAAGATTTTATACATACACATTTAGCATAAATGAAACACACACAGACACAAATCCAGTCTGGATGGATGGCTCATAGAGCTGTATTTTTCCCAAGTTACAGGCTATATATCAAGCTGTTTTATCCACTTAAAGCTTTAATTTCAAGGTCAAGGAAAGAGTTCAAAGGTAAGACGTACATTGAATGGGAGGTCAGAAACAGTGATGGCCAATAATAAAATGGTAATTAAAAAATTATGGTAATAAAAGTTACATTTTTGTAGCAGAATGTTTATTTCCTTTTTCTTCTGTTGTGGCATGTGCTAATTTCTTGCTTTTAACAGCACCATGACAGAATTGCTAAAACTAAGCTACATGATTTAACAGAAGTGACAGTCAGAGAACTGCCACGGAAAGGGGACTGTGCATTAATTACACCCAGGATGAAGCTACTCCTTTGGGGAGTAAGTTTATGGAAGGTGGGAATGAAGCCTGTAACTATACTTACTTTCAATTCTTTAATCACTCTTTAAACCTCTGGCAGGCAGATTTCTTTTTTTTTCTGAGACAAATTATAAACCAAAGCTCTTACATAACCTGAAGTTGGCAGGCCTTTAAACAAAGAGGCTCTGCTGTGCCAGACAGATAACCACACGCAGATGCTCTGTGAAAAAAAAAAGAACAGAAAGTTATTCTGACCGCTGCTGTTGGGCTTCAGCACGGAGCATCTTCATCCCAGAGTGAACAACGTGGCACGTGAAAGGCTTCCATTTCCTGGTCACAATAGATTCTCAGTCCAATTTGTCTGGAAACTTGGCAACTTTGTCAGCTTTTACATTTCTATCGTTCCTATGGATATTATTTGGAAAACAATTTTGTTCCGATAGGTTCTTTGATCTTTAAAACCAATCTGGACCCAAGTAAGCAGCTCAAATTGGTGTTAGTTATGCTACTCTATCTTTGCATTTTAACCGGACGCCAATTTTTTAGATGTTTTTAAGTAGAGCATGTTTCAAGTTGATGATGGAAATGAATTACCCCACCTGCATCAGCTGCAGGCCGCGGTCACCGCGCCCCAGTGGGTCCGTCCTCCCAGCGCCGCGGTGGAACTGGAGGAAGGCGCGTGGAAGGACCACGCTGCCCCCTGGTGGCCGTGGGGCTTATTGCACCGCTCCGGGCACAGGGACCTCCCAATACGAGAGGTTTTATCAACGCCAGCCTTCACTGTACTCATTAAGATGCCCCAGAAAAGATGTGAAATTTGAAATAATTTCCCTGCCAGTGTTTTCACACCTCGGAGAAGAGCTCCGAGGCCACACAACAGGAGGCAAGAAAGTAGTGCGGTAGTCTCAGCTCAGATAAAAGCTTGACTATACACCTCACCTCCAGGGCACACCTCCCATCTCCACTCCCTCAGTGAAGCTAAGTTTTAAACAAAAGCCACAATACATTTGGTTACATCATCACCATTAATAAACAAAAGGGATTTATACCACTGTTTATCTGCTAAAGTTATCTGCAGTTTGCCTGAGCCCTGTGCTCTTCCCTTAAAGCCATCCCTCCTTCCAGAGGAAGCATGGAAATATCCAGAGATCTGACTTCCCCCCAAAATGGAGCAAAGCATTTCAGATTTTTAAAGCCACATTAAGTGTTAAATCTAGATGGATAATAAATATAAGTTCTCCATTTCCTCTGCTCATGCTCTTGGGTACTACAATAGGCTGTTGGAGCAACCCTGAAAGTCAATTTTAGCTTCTGCTTTACCCATCAACCTAATTTTACATTTATGAGTTGGATTACACTGTAATTTTCAATCAACCAGACAGCCAGATTTTTGCAATTACATTTATTCTAGATATAGCAAGACTTAAATCTTATTGAAAGCAGCTACATCCATTGATTGTACATAATCTTCAAAAGCTGTTATTCTCTCTTCCAGCATATCTGTTCCAACTTTATCATCTTCAACAACGCACTGGATCTGAAGCTTTTTGATACCGTAGCCAACCGGTACCAGCTTGGCTGGAAAAAAAAAAAAAAAGGAAAAAAGTATTTAGTACTTCTTGATTGGTGGAATCCCTTAAAAATGCAGATCCAGTAAAACTGAACTGACCAAAGCAGTTTGCAAGAATCCATTAAAAATGTAATTTGTTCCATATTAATCAACCACCCAGCATTTATTGCAAGGTGGTCAAAAAAGGCTTGTTTTTTTTGTGGTTTTCCCTGGCAGCCCCCTCCAAACCAGTGACACGGATGTACAGGTGCTTGCTTACTGCACCAGGAACTGTGCAGGGAGATAAACAACAGCAGAGCCAAAGTTTTAAGGCTTTTAAAACCTGCATTTGAATCTCAACCTGGCTGCTGCACTAATCTCCACGGTCAGTGTGTGAATAGGTAGACTTGTGGTCACCGCTATCTTGAGACCACCCCATCTCCCCTCTCCCTGCTTTGAGGTTTTCTCCTACTTACAAGATCCCCAGACCAAGCCATCTGCTTGAATGCTTCGGACACACTCCTCGAGCTTGGCCATGTCTGTCTCATCATCCCAAGGTTTCACATCAAGCAAGATCGATGATTTGGCAACAACAGCTGGTTCTGGGGGAAAGAACAGCACCATTAAAACCTAAGACGTTTTTAAAAACTCGCAAGTGTCCTTGTAAAGTAGCTTTACAAGAACTTTTCCAGTTTCATCAAGAACCTCCTCATACAGCTGTGACAGGCCCCTCATACCAATATACATTTCAACAGAACTTAAGCTATGCGTGTCCCAGTGTTCAAGATGCAGATACACATGACACGTTCTTGAGGAAACAATCTCATAAGAAAACATAAATGATGCTGCTAACATTGTTTGTTACATAGGAAGTCCTTTTCAGAGGACCTGAGAAGGAGCTTAATGCTGTGTAACAGTTTATTTTCCACAGAGGGAATCCTGCAACTGCTACAGTTCTGAACAGTTCCAGACCAGTAGCTGTGGAGGGACCTGCATATTGCAGCCTTTGCTCTAAAGGTTTGAAGAAAATCCTGGAGTACATCCATTTATATGGATAGCTCAGCCTCTGGGTAAGACAAACAAGAGTGTTTTAAGCAGGACAAAAAAAAAAAAATATCTATGTTAAGGTGTCCATTTGCTATAGGAAAGGCTAAGCTCACAGGCAATTCAAGTGAAGCTAATTACTCGTCTCACTTCAGTCATTTATCTGTTGCAGTTAGTGTTTCTAGCCATCCTGATCAAATACACAAAAGTTAACCCAACCACAAAATATTAGGAGGTTCTTGGTAGACATACTTTTGGATTTCTTTGATTCATACTGGGCCAGACGTTCTTCCCTCAGTTTCTTTGCTTCCTCACTTTCCTGAAAGAGAAATCCAAAGTCACAAGCAGAAAAGCACCAAAACCCCTGCATCTTTAAAGTGTTACCAAATTAAATTGACTGGCATGTGCTCAGGCAAAAACAAATCATCACAACTGTCAGCCGAAAGATGGTGATTTTTTGTTTTATTCATCATGTAACCAGTCAAAGTTAAAAGTAGACAGTTCACCCCACTGCAACACATTCCCTTCTAACTCTTTTACCTTCCAAGCTTTTCTGTTCTATTGAGACAGCTAATTCAGGAATTCTAAGTAGAATCTGGTATCAAATTTAAGTCACTTAAACTAGTAAGACAAAAATCTGCATATCTGGTATTTCTAAAAAAAAACCAAATATACAAAAAAGTCACAAGTACCTCCTCATCATCAGATCCAAAAAGATCAATGTCATCATCATCTTTGCTATCTGTGGCTGCACCTGTTGTGTCCTCAACATCAGCGGGACCGTATTTCCCCAAAGCCTTCTTTACTCCTGGCAAGCTGGAAGAAAACAGCAGATATTAGGAACCTACTCAAATGTCAACACAAATACTGCCAATTTGTCAATGAACCTACAAGTGCCTTAACAGTAAAAATGCTGTGCTAAAAAAAGTATCTAATTCTGCTACAAAACCCCCCCCCCCCAACACAATCCCCAGTGCTCCTGATGAGATGCTAATTGAGGCTACAGCAAATCCCTGTGTTGCTGCTCCACCTAGATTTTTCTAGCCATGTACCCTTCTTAATGGAATAATTTACTTGCACTATATTCAATGTAGGAAGAGTTATCAACTTCTTGTTCATGCTTCCCTAAAAGTATTTTTGTTTAAAAAATAATAGTGACAGAAAACATGTTGGTGCAAGTGACTTTGGAAGTGTCAGTGAATGCTCTACTCTGGAAGCTGGCTCTCAAAAGCATGTGAGGGACCAGAACCCCATGAATTAATCTTCTCCTATAGCTCATGTACTTCTCAGTAGTCTTCGACTAAGCTCATAGTTCTACTGCTCCTGTGAACTGCTGTTATGAGAGTCATAAAACTAGTTTTACTATTCAGAACCTAGAAGTACTTTCCAGAGTGGACTTTGTGAAGCAGCTTTGTAAACTCAGTCCCCTTTAGCATTGTAAGAGCTCTTGGACTGGTGGCTGGGCCACCCAAATTTACAAGAGTTCCCTCCAAACAGGACTGAGGCACATAGAGGAGGCAGTGTGGCAATACTGACACCACCTGTGCTGTACCTTTTTAGAGAGGCCTGCAGTCTCCATGGTTGTCAATACAGCACCTTTCATGAACACTAAAATCACTAAAAAAGAAAAAAGATAAAATTTGCTTTTATATTTCCCTGTCTTTATATGTGCTTCTACAATGCAAAGAACTGATTTTATCTTCCAGAACTAAAAACCCTGAACAAACCACTTTCCTTATTTATCAACTGCATAGTGTATATTTATCTTTAAAGACTCCTGTAATACTTTCTAATCCATTTTGGTGTTAGCTTTATGGGGTCGATTACTGGCAATTTCCAGCTTTCAGCATAGTTATCTGTCTAAACAGCAGCAACAAAACTTGAGTTACACTTACCTTATACGCTTTAGCACAAATCCCAGAACAGAATCATGCTAAATTTTAAATGATAAGTGTAATGTACTAACATCAGAAATCTGCTCCTGTTCCAATGGCAACACAAAAAGCCATACGGTACTAATGAAAAAAGAGTTTTGCCCTAACTCGAAAAAAACAAACGCAACACTTGATAGGCCAGTTCGCGCACACGTTCCAGCGTTCCAGTTTAACCATACCTTGCCTTTTGCTTTTCGTACGACTTAATATGATTGTACCACCGAAGAGCATGAAACAAATCAGCAGGAGGTGGGGCACCGATTGCTTCAAAGACTGCTATATCAGCCTGAGAAGGGACGTACCTGCGGAGAACAAGCCGAAGTTAGCCCCCTTCCTCGGTGCAGGCAGGAGGATGTGAAGCAGCAGCCGCTGAGCGCAGAGACGGCCGCGCCATAGCAGCAGCACCTCGGTGCGGCCTCCCAGGCTGCTGCTGGGCCCAGCGGCGAGCACCGCGGGAACTGCGCGAAACCCGGCGGGCTTGGCGCCTCAGGCGCGCTGAGGCGGCCCAGGAGCGCGGCTCGCTCCGGAGCTCCACCTCCCATGGCGGCCTTAGAGCGGCAGCTGCCGGGGATGGAGACGCAGGCCTGCCCAGAGACTCCCCCGCGCCGCCATGGCCCCCACCCCCTCCCGCAGGCTCCCGTCATGCCAACAGGCCTCATAGCGGCCTAGCCAGGCTCGCCTCCCCCAAGCCCCAGCGCTCCCCCAGCCGCCTCTCACCCCTCGATATAGCTCCTGTCAGCCAGGAAATCATTGAGGACTCGAAGGCCAGCGGCGGACTTAAGGTCCCCGAAGCCCATGACGGCGGCGGCGCGGACGCACACGCTCCCGCCCGCTCCCCGAGCCCGACCGCCGCGCAAAGAGACCCAGCAGCCCCTGCGCCGCCTTTATATAGCGGCACGGCGCTCCAAGAATCTCGGCGCGCATACGTATCCCTCCGCGAGAACGAACCGCGAAGTAGTTCCTCACGGGGTTGGCGGCTCCAATGCAGGGCACGCAGTGGGGGGGACATCAGAGGTGCGGGGGAGGATCGGAGTAATAAATGTGATGTTAACGATAAACTCCAGGAAGTTTTTCTGCATTACGAGGGTATTGTTACATTCCTTGTACTGTCCGCCCTCCCCCCCACCCCCCTTAGCGTAGGCCCCAACGGAAGTTGACGGAGTTGGACGAAGACAGAAGCGGAAGGAGGCGGAAATTGCCGAGGGTGGTGCGTCTGACGGTGGCCGAGAGGGTGCCGACAAAGCGGCGGAAAGTGCCGAGTTTGGCCGACGCTCTGACGGAAATCTCCGAAGCGGCCGGTTCCGAAGGTTGCCGAACGCGCACGTCAGAAAGCGGCGCCGGTCGCGGCGGCTGCCCGCTCCGGAGGTTGCCGAAGGAGGCTGCGGAAAGGGCCGAGGCCGAGGCGCAGGGCAGCCCGAGCAGCGGCGGGGAAGGCCGAGACGCCTCTGCCGCCCGTCCAGGTAGCGGCGGACGCCGCGGCGGGGAGGCCGGCGGGCAGCGGCGTTACGTGGAGGCT
>NW_015090990.1:14492405-14517296 GCF_001431845.1 Calidris pugnax | reverse complement strand
AGGGCCCGGCACGGTCGGTCCCGGCACGGGGGCCCCAGAGGACGGGACGGGGTGGACGGGGAGCCCGGCTGGTTCCCGGGACGGTCGTGGCGAGCCGCTGTGTCCGGTGGTAACGCAGGCCGGGTGGTGTGCGGCCCGGTGGCGGCGCGTCCTTCCTCCCTGCTCCCGGCAGAGGTAGCGGCTGGAGCGAGGCTGCCGGCAGCTTGCGCTGTTTTTAATATAAGGTGACATACGTACGTGTGAAGCACAGACAACTACAAAAAAACCCCAGCCATATCCTGCGGTTTAAGACATTAACTTCTTATTCTCTTATAACTCTGTGCATATAGGTGCATAAATACTTTTCTGCAGCTGGTATAGAAGTTTTAAAACTCGTCAGCAAACACTCGAACTGATAAAAACTGGGTGCTGTTTTCTCTTTTGACACAGCACCATGCTTCGACTGCCTGCTGTCCGCAGGACCTTGGCTGGGGTCGCCCAGTCCTCCAAAGTGTGTGGTAAGCGCCTCTAGCTTATGGGTTATGCCTGTGTGATAAAATTGGTGTATGTGTAACTGACTTATGGATGGGTGTGTGCGTGTACTTCATTTGTGTCTCTAGAATTCTGTGTTGTGCTGTTCATAGAACTGGAATTGTATCAGTACTGTGTAACTGTGAGATAAGGAGCCTGGGGTCTGATGGTTTGCATCTAGCAGTAACTGAAAGGGGTTTGTTTTCTGTTTCTGTATCTTCCAGGTCGTACAACTGCAACAGCAGCCAGCAACCAAATAGAGGTGTTTGTGGATGGTCATCCTGTGTTGGTGAACCCAGGAACTACAGTGCTTCAGGTGCGGGGAGCAGCCTCCTGAATTTTTCTTGGACTCCCCATCTCACTTCCTGGCAGCATTTTCTATGTAGCAATAAAACCCCCTTTGCATTGTTTCTTGCAATTCTTACGGGTGTTTTCACTGACTGTGATACAATTTCACATGGCAGAAATCATTTGGAAAGTTCATTGTTTGAAAAAGAAGCATCTGCTGTGATTGCTCAAAAGATGATGCATGTGGCTTGAATCCTAGCTGCAAAAATTTATGCAATGCAATAACAGACTTTGATAAATTCTGATTGGAATTCTTGCTCTGAACTCTAATTGACCTGGTAGTCTTTCAGAACCTGCTAATTTTGTATCTTATTAAAGTGGTGTGTCAGGTTTTTAGTTCTTATAGTTCAGTTCTTCTTTTTAGTTCTTATAATTCAGAATGTTTATCCTCTTGCTGCTTTTAGTCTTCTTGGTGTGGGAAGACATGGAACCTGGATTTCCCAGCCTGTACTCAGCATTGTTGCTTTTCAGGCCAAAATTTCAAGTAGATCTTTTTCTAGTATAACATCTTTTTAAGAAGCCATTAAATGGGGATGTGGTATAGTGAGTTAGAACATAGTGTTTATTTCAAAATATGTCCCTTGCTCTTTGGATACAAGTTACTAATTTATTTAGGCATTAGAATGTCCCTGGCAGGAGTCTAATGTAATATTTTCTTAAGTACTATTTTTTATTAGCTTTTTAGTTTTGCTTACATGTGATATTTTTTTGTAGAATTTATCAGAAAAATTAGGTCTTGTTAGCTCTTTTTTATTGAATTTGGTGGTGTGCTTTCTGGCAGGCATAGCTAGTGCTATAGCATAGATCCCCTCCATCAGCCATGGGGATTTTATGCAGGAAAGGCTGTTTTCTTCTGTTCTCTGGAAATCTGTCTTATTTGTCCTCCTGTCTCTTCTTCAGACATATCATGGCAGAATGTTTCTGAGTTGGGGTTCTGCTGATGTTGAAGATAGACTATGCCCCAGTACCTTTATAGAGAGTATCTGTGTAACAACATTA
Organism: Calidris pugnax; assembly: GCF_001431845.1. NCBI lineage: Eukaryota > Metazoa > Chordata > Aves > Charadriiformes > Scolopacidae > Calidris > Calidris pugnax. The sequence continues at coordinate 14,515,439 of NW_015090990.1, read as the reverse complement.
CCAGAATTACCAGAAGTCATTACGCCCATTGTTGTTTCCTTTATATTTTTCAAATTTTCCTCTTTGATGAACTTTTCTTTAAATAGTGCATGCTCTCTTTAAAGTTATTTTTATTGCTAGTGTCCTATTAGAGAGAATTATTTCTATTTTTGGAGGAAAGTATGAAGGAGAGATCAATTCTCATTTCTTCAATCAGTTACAAATTTTGAAAAAAAAATATTTGTAATTGATAGCCTGACATGTTTCTGCTTGATCACTGTTTTTTATTTATGGTCACTTATTAAGATGAAAGGTTGAATGCACTATATTGCTGAGCACTAACGGTTTTATTCTTTGAAAAACTGAATGTTTCATGAGGTGGAACTGAAAGGTCTAATTAAATTTAATTTTCCTTTGTTTCTTCTATTCTTTATAGGCCTGTGAAAAGGCTGGAATCCAGATACCTCGGTTTTGTTACCATGATCGTCTCTCTGTTGCTGGAAACTGTAGGATGTGTCTTGTGGAAATAGAGAAAGCTCCCAAGGTATTGTTTATGTTTCATAGGAATTACAATTTTCTGCTGTGCTTAGGGCCTAGTTTAAATCTTGTAAATAATTGTTTGCACTATCATCAGCACACAAATTGTTGTAATTCAGCTGCTCAAAGCAGATTTTTCCCTTCATCCCCCTGGACTGCAATGATTGCCTATGAATCAAAGTCAGTTCTCAGGCTGTTATGGATTATCTTGCTTCTGGATGTGAACATTTGGTATCTGTCCATTTTCAGTCAGATATATTTTTATTTTATATAATTCAGGCTTCAACCACATGTTTTCAGCTGCTATTACACAAATAGTAAACTTCAGATACTGTATTAATTCAGCAGGAGGATTAGTGTCTGCAGGTTTGTTCTAGCTAAATAGATATTGCAGTTAGTTATTAGTTTATATTTTAATGCATTAGGTACTGTTGATGTCTGATGTAAAATAGTAATTTACTTCAGGGTCATGACAATCCCAGGCACAGATCCAGGCTGGGCAGAGAATGGACTGAGAGCAGCCCTGAGGAGAAGGACTTGGGGGTGTTGGTGGATGAGAAGCTCAACATGAGCCAGCAACATGCGCTGGCAGCCCAGAAAGCCAGCAGCCTCCTGGGCTGCATCAAAAGAAACGTGGCCAGCAGGTTGAGGGAAGTGATTCTACCCCTCTGCTCCACTCTTGTGAGACCCTACCTGGAGTACTGTGTCCAGCTCTGGAGCCCCCAACATAATAAAATGCACCTGTTGGAACAGGTCCAGAGGAGGGCCACAAAGATGATCAGAGGGCTGGAGCATCTCTCCTATGAAGACGGGCTGAGAGAGTTGGGGTTGTTCAGCCTGGAGAAGAGAAGGCTCCGGGGAGACCTTGTAGCAGCTTCCAGTACATAAAGGGGGCCTACAGGAGAGATGGGGAGGGACTCGTTTATCAGGGAGTGTAGCGATAGGATGAGGGGTAATGGTTTTGAACTGAAAGAGGGGAGATTTAGATTAGATATTAGGAAGAAATTCTTTACTGTGAGGGTGGTGAGACACTGGAACAGGTTGCCCAGAGAAGTTGTGGATGCCCCATCCCTGGAGGTGTTCAAAACCAGGTTGAATGGGGCTTTGAGCAACCTGGTGTAGTGAGAGGTGTTCCTGCTCATGGCAGGGGGGGTGGAACAAGATGATCTTTAAGATCACTTCCAACACTTAACTATTCTATGATTCTATGGTGGTTTAGCTCGTGATGTAATTGAAAAGTAGGAGGGATTAGTTTTCTGAGCAGGAGTTTTTGTTAATCTTGCAGTAATCTTGTGAAAGGTCTTATTCCAGGACTCTTTGTACAAGTTTTGTCCGAATAAATGTCTAGTAAACAATGCATACTCTGAGCTTCAGTTCTAGAGGTTTTCTATATCTCGGCTGAATCTCTTTGATTTGTTTTATATCTGTTGCAACTGACTTTGTTCTTGCTATTAACTACTTGAATTGGAACTGGGAAGCATAAAGTTTTCAGCTTTAAACAGAAATAAATCACAACTAAATAACCTTATTATAGATCAGATTATTAATAAATATGGCTTCTACTGATTTTATTGGTTAGATTTTCTTCTTTTTTTGCCTTGCAGATATCTTCTTGTTTCTACAACATGTTAAATTAATAACAGATGTGTATGTAAGAATTTGGGGAGGGAGGAGGTTGGCATTTGTGCCCATGTTGAGAAGAAATACATTGTGCTCATGCTTGCTTTTTATGCTTTTTATGATGTTTGCAGCCAGTTGCTGCATGTGCCATGCCAGTTATGAAGGGCTGGAACATACTGACAAACTCTGAGAAGTCCAGGAAAGCAAGGTACCTTTTTTTCAGCCTCTTGGACCTGATTAGTTGTACTGTCTGCTAAATGATGTAAAGTTGATACTAACACTAATTCCTGAACCCGCAGAGAGGGTGTAATGGAGTTCCTGCTGGCAAATCACCCGTTGGACTGTCCTATCTGTGATCAAGGTGGAGAATGTGATCTACAGGTACAGCATCCAATTAAATTGTGTAGACTTGCGCATTAATACTCTTAAGTGACATTGTGCTTTCCAGCAGCCTGGATACGTCTGTTTTTTGTTGTCTGTTCTAGGATCAATCGATGATGTTTGGCAGTGATAGGAGTAGATTTAGAGAGGGAAAACGTGCTGTGGAGGACAAGAACATTGGCCCATTAGTCAAAACAATCATGACTCGGTGTATACAGTGCACTCGATGTATCAGGTAATGTCCTTTATTTTTCACTGGAGAGAGTACTGAGCAGGCATATTTATATCAGTTTGTTAATTGTTAAAGAAACACTATGAGAGGCAGTCAATTCTTCTTATTTCTTTTCTGACTGTGCTTAAGAATTTTATTTCTGCTAGGGACTGATAGCTGGTTTCCTAGAACTACCGGACAGCCATCGTGCAGGAAATAGAGAGAGTTGGCCAAAACGTGAAAGTCAAATCAGAATTCTACAGGGCAGAACTGGTTCCATAGTGTTAGTGCCAGAATGGATTTAGAAACATTAAGAGACTTCCTCAGCCACAGTTGCAAGATTTATTCTTGACAGCTTCTTGTAGCTATAGCTATATTTACGCTGTTCTGTAGTCCTGAGATTTAGTACCAGCAAACTTGAGCCAGATGGACAAGAATACAATGTACCTGCCTAATTCTAGAAAGAGCTTGTTAGTTAGGACTAATCTAGGACTCAGACTGTGAAATTCAATGAGCACTGAACTGCTCTGTTTTTTGATTTAACTCCATCTAGTTTTTGTAGCCCCATCTGACTGAAATTCTGCAGATGTATAGTCCTGCATGTGATGGCACTGACTAATGCATCTAAACAATTGTTTTCTTCTTTCAGGTGTATGAACTAAGGCTAATGTTTTATCTTAAGAAAATGAGATAAGATTAAAAAATGTGCTATGTTGCTGTTGTACCTTCCAGATCTATTTTTCATTCTTTTTGCATCTACCAGGTTTGCTAGTGAGGTTGCAGGGGTAGATGACTTGGGAACAACCGGAAGAGGAAATGATATGCAAGTTGGTACTTATGTTGAAAAAATGTTCATGTCTGAGTTATCAGGAAATATTATTGATATCTGTCCAGTTGGTGCTCTTACCTCCAAGCCATATGCCTTTACTGCACGCCCATGGGAGACAAGGTGTGTATCTTAACTTCATACTGAAGATGCAGCTTTCTCCATTTCTGTCACACACTTTGTCTTAGAATATGTCCATCTATGATACCAAGGGTTTTCTCTGATTTTTTTATTTTCTGCATTTTTGTTGTAGACTTTTCCATAGACTGAATCTAACACAAATTCTGTTATTTACTCACAGCTCATTCAAGAGAAGGAACAATGTTTTAGTCTGTGGACTATTCTTCCCTTATTTTTCTCTAAAATAAGGAATTTTCTCTTATGCTGACTGCTCAGTAAAAAACACATAAGAAGGAAAATTGTAATTGAGTAATTGTTGAGGATATTATTTAAAATATCTTGGGAAACTAAGCTCTTGTATGTATGTCTAAAGATAAACATACAACACTTAATTTTTGTTGTTGTTTTGTTTGTTATGCAGTCTATTGCTTCTTGTATATAGAAAACTGCAAATGGTTTATTCGTTCTTCTAAACAGGAAGGTAGAGTCAATTGATGTTCTTGATGCAGTTGGAAGCAACATCGTAGTGAGCACGAGAACTGGAGAAGTGATGAGAATTTTGCCAAGGTTGCATGAAGATATAAACGAGGAATGGATATCTGACAAAACAAGGTGTGTGGGAAGTGTTTGTACCCACCTGAGTGTTTCTGCATGCATTAAAGGCATGCTTTGCAGAACCAGAAATGTGGACAATAGCACTGACTTCTGGATTCTGCTGTTAGTATTGTAAAGCTATAGTGAAGAATAATTGGTAAAACATGTTTTTAATACTATAATTGGAGGTACTGAGTTTTCGAATATTTTCATTTTTGTAGCTTTTTTTTACAGTAACTCGAATATTTTCATTTTTGTAGCTTTTTTTTTACAGTAACTTTTTTATTTATATCATATTTTTCTGCTTGTTTTTTGAGAAGAAAAAAACTTTCAGGGGAAATATTTCTTGTGTTTCTTCTTTTCTAATCATTGCAAGCTGTTAGAAAACCCAGTCTTAAAAAATATTTAATATACACAATTTCCTTTGCTCTTTAGTAATATTAGTGTTGTTCACTTAGGTTTGCTTATGATGGTCTGAAGCGTCAGAGACTTACTCAGCCAATGATCAAAAATGAGAAAGGACTATTTGTTTATGCCTCATGGGAGGATGTGCTAACTCGTGTTGCTGGAGTGGTAAGAACAATTTTCAATATCTGTAATGTAAAATTAATTTCTAAAGTTGGACATGTTACAATGATTAATATCAAAACAGTAATATCGCAAAGAGCTTTTTATGGTTAAAGGGGAGCATTTGACTTCTAATCCATTGTATTTCCACTTAAATTTCTTCTTTTGAATATTATTTTCTGTTTCATGGATTAGACCATCTGAAGAACTTTGTCTTATCATGAGGTATTTGGGAGAGAAATTACTTTTATTTAAATAGGAAACTAAACTGTTCCTTCAGAAATTTAGGAAGAAGCAGCTTTCCTGAATTACTCTGATCTATCTGAAGTCTTGCTTAAATTTATTTAAACTGTGCTATCACCACTTTTGCTGTCAAAACCATTAATTCTGTATTACTTAGACCTGAATTGTACTTGCCTCAGTGCTTCCTCTGTGTGGTGATTGATTCTGCTGCTCCGGTGAAGTGCTGCATGACTGCTCTGGATTTTGATTAAAAATTTTACGTGGGATGAAGTAGAATTGAGTAACTGTAATTCAGCTTTCCTCAAGGATGTTTTTGTCCATGGTACGGTAGCAGGGTTTGTTACAAAACCTCTTTCATCTCAGATAATGCCTTTGAGTTGAGTTTACTACCTGTCCTTGTGTTGTGGAAGTTTGTATTCTGTCTGCACTGTAGGCTCATTAAAACATGAGCATTCACCAGTCTTCCTCTGCTCACCACACCAAATGAGAATTAGTCACATCTCAGCGGTAACTCAAGTAGGAGAGACTTGTGCAGAATGCAGAGAGCCCCTCTTTGCTTATCATGGCTTCTGAAGGAGCTGGAGCTGCTGCCTTGCAGAAATCAGACACCACTGATCAGTTTGTGCTACTCCACAACACACATCCTCATGTAACAAACACTTAACCGGGGCCAAGTGGCGTTTTATTTCAGTGGTTTCTTTGCTTATGTTTATACTTTCTCCAGCTACAAGCTGTCAACGGTAAGGAAGTAGCAGCAATTGTGGGAGGACTGGTGGATGCAGAAGCACTGATAGCTCTGAAGGACTTACTGAATAGAGTAAATTGTGATACGCTCTGCACTGAAGAGATCTTCCCTACTGCTGGAGCTGGGTAAGAGTTCAGGCAATTTTTTTTCTGTAATTAGTGTGTTAATAAACTTTCCAGCCTGCAAATCGTCTCATGGTAAGATTCTGAAATGACCAAGGATAGCAATTGCTGATGCACTAGCAGGTTTTGTCTGAATTTACAGTGTTCATTTATAGAGAATATTTATGGATTGTCAGTTGATACATAGTGTTTACTACAGCACAGTTTACAGAACGTAGAGGCTGCTGCAGTTTAACAGTAGGCTACTGAAAGCCAGTTACACTCTGCTATAAGTTGGATAATTTAGTCTATTTCTAGGTGTTGTGAAAACTATAGTACAATTATGATTTTGTAAATTGTGTAGCAGCAGATGAAGTTTGTGAAGCCTTGCAATAACTGTAAACGCAAACAATACCCATGTTGTAATTCCTTTAATATTTCGGTGTTTCTGATACTCACGAAAGAGAGAAGTTCTTACTTTTTCTTTGGGTTAGTAATTCAGATTGACAAATCTCTTCTTTCCTTTTCTTCTCCTGAGATGAAAAAATATTTTGAGCATGGAGAATCTTTACCATATCTTCATTCCTTCCCTTTACTGAATTCTCATCCCCTTTCTTTCTTACATCTTTTTGTTATAGCACAGATTTACGCTCTAACTACCTGCTCAATACCAAGATTGCCGGGGTGGAGGAGGCAGATGTCCTGCTTCTGATTGGCACCAATCCACGCTTTGAGGCACCGCTTTTTAATGCCAGAATTCGAAAGAGGTTGGTATTCCTTGGTGGTGGACAAGCGTGCAAATCCATCTGGATTTGATACAATGATCAGGTGGAGCCACATGCAGTAAGTTGACAGCATTCATCCAGGCAGACTCACTGGATTTAGTTCACTTTTTAGTAAAGGGAATGGTGATACATGTGTAGAAAAAGGGAGTCTCTTCTCCATGTAGTGTATAGCTACATATTGTTCATTCTCACTTTGACATTTTACGTAAGTTCATATGCTCAGACATTTATTCCTTTGTTACATTACACAGATACCTCAGATTCTTTGTCTTACAGAAGTTTGTTAAATCATGTTCCTTAAAGAATTATTTTCAGCATCAGTTTGCTGCTTTTTATATTGTTGTTGTAACAAATCAGACTTGCTCATTTTAGAAGCAGTCATTAGAGTTTAACATTTTTCATTGGCAAGTGTGGTTTTCCCAAGCTTTTGAACATAGCAATTTTAACAAGATATGTCAGCAGGAGAGAAATAAGGTTTATAAAAGCCCTATCCTTCCTAATACTGGGATCTTCCAAAATACATATTTTTAAACAATAGTGGCCTTAAAATCTGGAAAGGAAAAAATGCAATGAAATTTATGAACAATTCATAAATTTTTATGTCTGCTATGAGAAGCTGCAAAAAAGGAAAAATTTCTAACCAGCTTAATTTTTGTTTATGTAAGAAATAAGTGGATTTCTAAAACTGTGAGCACTGTCAAATTCAGAATTCTTTCCTCCTAAAAATGACTTTAACTCCAATTCTGAAATAACTAAGAGTTAAGTCAAACTAAATAAACTTAATAGTAGCTGTAGGTGGTTTTTTTTTAAATTTTGTTTGGTTTTGCCTAACTGGAAAAGATGGTTTAAAGTTGTGGTACCTCATTTTGTGCAAGCTGTTTTTTCCTACTGCATTGGCAAAAGTGTGAGGGGAGAAGGGAATTGAGTTAATGAACTTCTCGTGTAAGGTGTGTTGCTGCAGTGGTTCCAGAATGTATGCAGAGACATAGTCCTTCTAAAAAAACCTTTAAGCTTGCTTAACAGCCAGAATAATGCTATACTGCATGTTACCAAAACAATGAATGCTGATTAAATTCCTTAGAAAGAATTTGCATCTTATTTCAAGTTATTGCTAAAATTATAATTAATGGATTTGGTTGAGTAAAACTCTGTATTTCTGTGATTTTTATAAACTGTTTGCTATGTTTTCAGCTGGCTTCACAATGACTTGAAAGTGGCCCTTGTTGGCTCTCCTGTAAATTTGACCTACACGTATGATCATCTAGGAGAGTCCCCACAGACACTTCAGGACATTGCTTCTGGAAGACATGCATTCTGCAAGGTACACACAACTTCAGAGTGTGACTCTTAAATTTCAGATCTATTGAATAATAATCTGAATTCCCCACAGAGACAGAGTTGAAGAGAAGTACCATGTTGTCTATGGAGTTACTTGCTTTTAATCAAATGCAGAGATGAGGTAATGATTAGTGTGCACCAAGTATGTGTGAACTGCTTAATGTGTTCAGGTGTGTAAGACTTTGCAGTGCAGGAAACTCCTGGAATATTTCTTGGTATAGAATAGGCTGTTTCAGCTGCTTCTGTGTTCACCTAAGTGTCTGGTTATCAAGAGTGTAGCTCTGCATTGACAGGGTATCATACTGCTTATAGCAGTTTCTCTTGGCTTTGTCTCTACATGAAACAGTGACTATTTCAGAACTGTAGATTTACATGGAAGACTTATGTAGAAATTATGGGATTTATTACATTATCTGCACCAAGAATTGTCTTCAGAGCCTTGGAATGAATTTCTTGATTATTTGTTTGCACAGGTCCTCGACCAGGCCAAGAAGCCCATGGTGGTGGTAGGTAGCGCCGCGCTGCAGCGCGGTGACGGAGCGGCTATCCATGCTGCCGTGTCCACCATCGCACAAAATGCCAGGACTAAGAGCGGTGTTGGTTCTGATTGGAAAGTCATGAACATCCTCCACAGGTTTGATTTAAATTTCCTTTTAATAGACGGGCTTCTCTTGGGGCAGTCCTTCCCTTCTCTCTTTCTAAAACTCCATCTGTTTAATTGACAACCTCTGTAAAGCAAAGATTACTTCAGGAAATGTACTGGTGCTCAGATTCAGAGACTCGAGAAAGTCACAGAATCACAGAATTGTCAGAGTTGGAAGGGACCTCTAGAGGTCATCTAGTCCAACTCCCCTGCCAAAGCAGGGTTGCCCAGAGCACATCACTCAGGACTGCATCCAGGCGGTTCTTGAAGATCTCCAAAGAAGGGGACTCCACGACCTCCCTGGGCAGCCTGTTCCAGGGCTCTGTCACCCTCACCGTAAAGAAGTGTTTCCTCATATTTGAATGGAACTTCCTATAGCAAGAGCAGGGCTTGGCTTCTCTGTAGGGAACTTAAATAGAAAATCCTGGTGTTGAAACTGAAACATTTAATACCAAAACACTTATGAGTTAAAGAACACTCATGATACCTTTTTTTACATGTGGTTTGGCAGTCTTTCGTATTATAGACTTTCACGCTTTTGGTGCACCCTCCTCTCTACCTTAAGTGTAAAAAGCAACTTAACTTATTGGAACCTATACGTCTGACTATGTCAGACAAGCATGAGTGACATTGGAAGATCTGTACTTTACAGAGAGAATCTTTTTATTTTAAAAATAATTCTAATTCTGGCACATGATTATGCAGGATTATGCAAAACTGTTTCTTTGGAAAAGAAAAAAACTGACAGAAAATGAGAAAGATTATTTAATTCTTCTAAAAGTATTTTTATGTGTGAATAAATGAATAGTGATGAAGTAGTGGTCTTACATCTTAGACGCTTCAGGGTAGCTGATGGTCCAGTACCCGGTCTTTCATCTTTCACATGAGTGCTCTAAATTAAAGGCCTGTTGAGTTCAGTTCATAGCCGAAATATGAACCTTGATGTTCCAGATAAGTGAGCTGCCTGCCACCAGGCCCTGGCCTGGAATGTCTGGCTTTATTTTGCTATCCCATCTTAAATAGGTGAGATTCCCCATGAAAACTTCAAATGGCATCAGTTGGTCCAAATGCAAAACCAATCTGATATTCTGTCAAATACTCTGTCAAAAATTTCAGTTGCCTTTATGCTTCATTTTTGTCCTGTTAAGAGACCTCTTACATCTCTTTGAAATATTTAGTCAAAAAAAAAAAAGGTCTATTCTGATGGGAGAGGGAGAATTCTGAAATAACTCAAAGTCATAATGTGTTTGTTCCTACAGGGTTGCAAGCCAGGTAGCTGCGTTGGATCTGGGTTTCAAACCAGGAGTGGAGGCAATTAGGAAAAATCCTCCCAAAGTATTGTATCTCTTGGGAGCAGATTCGGGTTGTGTAACACGTCAGGATTTGCCAAAGGACTGTTTTATCATCTATCAAGGTAACTAGTGGATGTGAATTAAGCAGTGTTATTATCTAATGGCTGGAGAGAAAGACTAAACAGTGGCGTATTCTTACAAACATATCTGACCCTTGATAATTTCTAGCCTTTATTTTCTGCCAAGAAATGGTTGTTCCAACACATAACTGAGATACTGGTTACCTATTTCTTAGGTAAAATTGAGAATCAATGAGTAATAAGGGAATATAAACCAGTTAGGTCTTCTGGAGCATAGCTTCAAACCTGGCAGGCAAAATGCCATTGGTTCCCAGCTGTTCTGTCATACCGAAATATATAATACCATCTTATATTCATTCAGTAAGCATCTTAGTTCCAGGAGCCCCCCAAAGCTGACTGACTATAGAGAATGAACTACCATTTACTACTGCTTGTAGTCCGTTCGTTCTCCCCAAAGTATTAGGCAAGTAAGATCTCAGAGCAGTCAGCCTAATAGGCTTTATAGTGCTGCTTAAGCAAACCTCAGAAACTCTCTCTTTTTTTTCCTTTTTTTTTTTCCTGGGAATACAGAAATTCTGTATTCTGTTAGTAAAGCTTTTCTTTTTATTTTGACTTATGTTTTATATGGTTGTCTACTGTTTCCTCTTCCCACGTATTTAGGACATCATGGGGATGTGGGAGCTCCCATGGCTGATGTTATTCTCCCAGGAGCAGCATATACAGAGAAGGCAGCCACATATGTGAATACTGAGGGTAGGGCCCAGCAGACAAGAGTGGCAGTAACTCCTCCTGGGATGGCAAGGGAAGACTGGAAAATTATTAGAGCTGTCTCTGAGGTACTGGTGCTGCTATAAATTGCTTCTAATAAAAGTACACCGAGAGGTTAAGTTCCTTGTATATTGAAAAGTGTTTCCAAAAAAGAGGTACATTTTCAGGGAAATACGTGACTAGTCTTAAGAAGTAATGTTTTGTATTGAATCCTTTGTTAGTTCTGTAAGTTAAATCATATTGTTTCCCTTTTGAGGATGGCACTAATATTATAGCTGCTGTATGCTATTGGAATGCGTAACGGGTGAAACTGCAAGTTAGGCAGGTCTTCATGAAGTGCTTTAGAGGAAACTGATAGGAGGATGCAGTTTCCTGCTTTTTAGAAAAAGAACAATATGAACTCTGAGGACAGCATCTGATATCATCAGATAAGATGAAATACGTGCTTGCTAGTCACTGGGAACAAGATGCATTGATAATTGTATCAACTTTTAATCACATTTGGTGGTAAGCTAGGGAAAGTACAAGTGATATGTGTATGGAAGGAGAAAAGTAGAGAAAAGTACTTCTTGTCTTTTATCGCTCTGTATATTAAACAGGACAGCCTAGTTTTTTTAACATGGGGAAGCCTTTACTGTAGGCATCTGAAGTCCAACAGAATATTGTGACTTTGCTTCAGTTTGTACATTATAACTGCCTGTGTTTTCAGGAGTGTAGATTTTTCCTGATTTTACTTTAGGTATGTTAATGGATTGGCAATCTAAACCACTATGTATGAAATCTGTAGACTTGATGGCATTTCTTTCTGTGAATCTCTTAGTTGGCTGGTATGACCTTGCCTTATGAGAACCTTGATCAAATACGGAAGCGTTTGGAAGAAGTATCCCCTAATCTGGTTCGGTATGACGATGTGGAAGAGGCTAACTACTTCACCCAGGCAAATGAATTGTCAAAGGTAACCACAACTAAAGCATCTGGGCATGACTTAGTGCTCTTACAAAGCATGATGCTTTTTAAAGAAATGGTCCTTCTTCATGTGTAGTGCTACAAGCATTCTTTGACTTGCACTGAACATAGAATTCACTAAACAAATGCTTTGGTAATGAGTTCCTGTCATAAAGCTGACTTTCTTTATTTTTCCCTTTCCTGCCACAGTTAGTGAAGCAACAGCTTCTTGCTGATCCTCTTGTTCCACCTCAGCTCACAATAAAGGACTTTTATATGACAGGTATGTATAGTATGGCCTTTCCATTCTGAAACCAGCAATACATTTTACTTAGCTTTACAGTAAGATTATTATGAGGCATTTAAAGCTTTCCACTAAGATATATAGGATTTAAGTCTTTTCAAGAAACAAAATCTTCCAGTAAAGTGATTTGGAATTTGCATAAAGCACAGACTATCTGACTACATTTTCAACTAAGCATTTTAATTTATCCTCTGTCTATGCAGTCTTGTAGTAAATCTCTTTTATATTGTATCTGTGTATGATCTTGAAAACAAACAGTTGTAACACACTAACATGTGTTTGGATTTATTTTTTTTTCAGATTCAATCAGTAGAGCATCCCAGACAATGGCCAAGTGTGTGAAAGCTGTTGTTGAAGGTGCTCATGCAGTAGAAGAACCATCCATCTGCTAGAGACTAATCAGACTGCTACCACTTCCATCCAAGTATTTGTTGCAGTTAACTGCTGTGACTAATACTTTTTTTCAAAATCCATTTGCTAGGTCCTTGTATTTTTGTTTTCTTCATTCACATTTTCATCAGCTCAAATAGTCCCATATTACTATAGGACTGTTGTGTCTGACAGAACGTGCAGCACTCAACTTACTGTACCCAGAGGCAGAGTACATGATGATTGTATACAAATAAATTATAATACCAAACAGGTCATTGCCTGTGTAACTCATATGGCTCACACTTCTTGCATGAAAAGAACTCAGTAAGACACTCAGTATTAAGTCTTGATTTGCTAGAACAAGTCTACGTGGCAAAAATACTAGTTGTAACCTTCTTCCAGAGTATCTATGTATCTTAATATTAAGAACTGGTAAGAGTGTGAACATGCTATTTTTGTGGTGCACTTTCAGAGCAAGTTCTCCCTCTTTTGAGTCAAACGTACCTGGTTTATGTCAGTGTTCAGACCTGCCACTGCTCTGGGTATTTGTGTGTTTCTCCATTTCGTTTCAGTTGGGAAAGTACTCGCGGGAAATAAAAATAATTTTGATGTTGTGAAAAAGAAAAGCAGTTTTCACACACCACTTAAAATATTGAGCAAAAAGATAAAGGCCTTTAGCTGGACCAGTTCAAATACAGAAGAGATCTCAGAATAGTTTCTCTGTGTGCTGATCTCAGTATAGCAAAGTAGGGGAAGGGATTGTGTGTGCTGGTTTTCGGTTGGGTTTTTATTTTAAGCTTTAGATTCAGAATAGCGACTCCTCTATTATGTTGGTTAATGTAAGTTTGGAAAAAGTACAGCTTCCTCTTCAACAGGCTACAAGGGTAATAAAGTTTAGAGTAATCCTTCCAGGAACCACACAAGTGGGAACAGTAACATAAAGCCATCACTTCCAACTTTATTATAAAAAAAAAAAGTGGAAAAGCTACCATTTTCAGTGTAAAATAATACTCTTACTATAGAAGTTCTTATAAATTCTTTTATAATTTTTCATTTTTTCTTCCATGCTTGAAATTTTTCAGTAACAAGCAAGTAATTTTTAAAAATTGTTTTCCTTCTGCTCAGGAAGAAAACTCTTCCTGGTTATCCTGGTATAGCCCAGTGTCCTGGCACTTATGACTAAGTCTTAAATGTTGGACATGGTTTGACTCAGCCTGCCATCTTCCAGTTACCAACAGGGTCAGTTCTCTTGGTGGTACAAAATAAAGACAGCTATTCACTTTATTCAAAGATACTACTATATATGTTAAGGAGACATCTAGAAATGCTGTAGTCTGTTTTTAATGTGGTGGTTCACAGGACCCCATCATGCGTATATGTCCGTACAGCGTAAAACCTTCATGTTATCCTTGTGGAACATTACTTCTTTAGGAGAAGGAGGAGGGGTTTATGGCAGGGACATAGCAAAGGAAGAATGTGTGTGAGAACATACGCCAAAAGCAAGGCAGTTGGCTCTTCTCACAGATGGTAACTTTAAGAGGAAAGGGTGTAGATGAATCCTATGTTCAGTAGAACATTTGGTTCTCAGGTTCCTAGGATGAAAACCTTGCTTTTTTCCTGAAAATCCATGTTTTCACACAGAGGAATAATTTCAGCTGTGCAAAAAGTCAGTTATCACTTCATCACTTCAAAATTCATAAAGGTCCAAAAGTTATAGAGATTTTTTAATTTTTTTTTTTTTTTGCCTTAAATGTTATAGCATTATTTAGCTCAGGGAGCTCTGGCACACATTACTGTTTGGTTTTTTGAAAGTGCTGCATCCTTCAGTTAGTGTGTTTAAGAAATCCTTATTTTTAATCAAAAAGTGTTCAGCCCTTATCTTGAAAGACAGAAAAGGTAAGAATGTGGTGGTGTCTGTCCTGCTTCTACCCTCTCCCCCCTAACTAGTCACCAAGTATAGAACTTCTCAGCCAAACTTGCTAATAGCAACAAGGCTGTTCTCAGATTTGACTGTTGGAATTAAAGATAAATCTAAATGAGTATTCTTATCAACTGAGTTTACATTCTAGCCCCTTCCCTTATCTCTTCTGTTTGCTCTGGTGGCTGGACAGTGCGTGCACATGTGGACTTCGGCCCAGGTAGTGATAAAAGGATAGTGGGGGGTCTGCAAAGGAAGGGAGGTGATGTAGGCTGGGCAAAGTACTGGAACAAAAATTACAGAAACAGGGCTATTCGTGCAATTTGGTTCTGTTTATTTTAAAAGTTTACAGTTAGTGCTACTACTCGCTGGTCCTGAAGCTGCAACATGAGATTAAAGCAGAGCACGAGAAGGTGGCAATGAAGAGCTGGGATGACAGGAGACGAACATGCTCAAAGTGCTTGACTGTTGCAGTAAGGGCTCCTTCCCTTGGCGATATGTCACCTGAAGGGTCAGTTCTGCTGATGCAGCTAATGTCCAAATGCAATGTCGGTGGATGCATTTATCCAGACTCCGCTGGGGCGTGGGCAGAGGGCTTACTGTATTTAATGTTAAAGCTAAGACCAGAACTGAAGACAACGTATTTCTCCAAATGCAGCCCTAGTACCACCTGGTGGCCAACTGCCAGAACTTCTCCTTGGTTGCATCACCAGTGATGGCCCAGTAACCTTCATCTCACTTCTTCCTGTACACTCCTGCCTGCAGACAGCACGACAAGAACAGGTATGTGTCTGGGAGATGGATGGGTTTAGTCATTAAGTATCTGTTTCTCTCGACACACCACCGTGTAAACGTGGCTCTTGTGTGCAAGTAATTAACCCTAAACACAGCTTACATCAAACCTTGCCTTTACGCAGTCTTGTTTTCAGCAGAACATAGTGGGGAGCAGAGAAGGAAAAGGGTGTGTTACTTCAAGGTAAAACCCTTGTGTGAGCTGACAGAGGCAGGATGCAGGAACAACCACAAAACCACGGATGAAAGGCAAAGAACAAATTTGATCTCTCAGACCGGGGGATCCGAAGCAGCAGCTGGGCAGAGGCACACAGGCGGGGGACAAGGGCACCGCAGAGTGGGAGTCCTCCTCAGCCAGAGAGGGAGAGCTCACACTTGCTGTTCTTGCCTGTATTTCACAGGTTCAAACAGGCAGAGTTTTTCACTGTGCTTTGATCTTCTTCAACAGCAGGGCAGGGATCTCGGGCATGTTTGATAAGGTGCCCCTGAGTCCATCACAGGTCTATGTTATCTAAGTGCAGATGTTCTGCTTGTTGAACATGTAAAACTAAACACGATTAGTGTGATTTTTTTTTTTTTTTTACAGCACCCCACATGCAAGTCACGTGAGTGTGTTTACAATCCTCCTTGTCAATCTTCAGTTACTTTCTCACAACCCTACTAAGCACTTATATTTTCAAGCAAGGTTGGGCCAGGTTAACACCGTCAGTCAGATAAAAGAGAAACAAACCTTGTCAAAATACTGCAGGCAGATTTAAGAATCTAAGTCTAAAGCTGTGATTTTAAAACAAAGGAAAAAGTTCTTTTAAAATCCCTATTCAATAGCCACCTTTCTGGAAGCACCAGCATCCCATGGGTAGATCCCTACAATTCCAGCAGGAGACTGCTTTAAATCCCGGGCAATTTAGTGAGCTGCTTCAATAAAAAGAAACCAGACAACGTGGTCACAAATGGAAGTCAAGTCAAACTGAGCTATGTTTTCAGCAAGACTCTGAAACAGCCAACAAAACTAGGCCATTCATAAAAACAGTTGTAACTGATTTTTTTTTATTATTTTTAATGTATTTTGAAGCATAGCTCAAGGCAGAAAAGGAAGTGTCTGTAGCATTTCCCCAGGAAGTAAAAGACTTGGCATCAACACCTCTTCTGAGGCTGATAGATTCTTGCAAGGCAGTATCTGCTATCTGCTTGGTTGGGGAATGTGCTGTATATTACTGCTGAAGCTGATAAAGCTGGAGCTCAGATTCATAGAGCTAAAGAAAAAGCAGAATGGCAGCCTGGCATTGGCTTTAATCCAAAGAGAGAAGGTAATAAAACCTCATCTCCATCCCTGTCACCACACGCCTGCTCCTCATAAAATACTCCCAACAATGGCTAAGCCAAACATTCTCTCCCCATACAAGACAGTCTCTTAATAATGATTTGTTGTGTTGCCCTTCGAATATGCAATTAGATGAAATCACCTTCAGTAATGAAGGGCTGAAAGACTTACTCTTTCAAGGCACTGACAGGACATGAACAGAGAAAGTGCTAATAAGCAAACTGATTGTAGTCACAATTAAGTCCTCTATCATGGAAAAAAAATTAACAATAAGTAAGCAGAGAATTATGGAGAGCACCTAAAAGTTAAGGACTTTACTGATAACTGAAGTAAGCTTTTTATCAGGAGTGCAAAAACTCAAACTCAAAATCTGTGTGACTCCATCATAAGCAACACTGCTATGCTAAACAATGTTAATAAATATTTTCCTCCAGCTACGTGCAAGCACCCACCCATTCATAGTACCTAATGCTGAGAAGCCTACTGAGACTCAGAGGCCTCTTTGTGTAGTAAGACATAATAGCTGGTAGAGACATCTTCTCACTCTGATGCTACTACTGAATTTTGAATATACTTAACTAATATTTCAAAGAAATAATTTTGTCTTCTTGTCCCCTCCTGTACACCAGTGTCTAGGTTTGAAATGGATCAGAGATGAGAAACCATGCCTCAAAGAGAAACATAGTAAGAGCAAAAAGCTTCATGTATAACAAATAACTTTCAAAAACCACTGGGACCTCATGACCCTAGACACTAATTAAGCCTTATGCTTTGATGTTAGCTCAACTCCAACTATTTTTGAAAAATCCGGTCCTGCATGCTTTTAATTTCTGAATCATCCACACCTTTGTTTGAAGCATCTTGTTCTCACTGCTCTCAGAATACTAAGAGATCCCCGATTCGGTCCAGAGTGGGAATTCCCATCTTTCCAATTTGCAGTGATGACCAAGACCCACTCTAACCTGAATGTAAATGAGTAACTGAACTAATAGCAGAAAGAAGGACTGGATAAAGTGTGTAGCTCCTTAACCACTACAATTACAGTTAATGAAATATCAAAAGACAGAAGGAGAGAGTAAAAAATACTATACTTTGAATTAACAGTGAGCTTCCTAGTAAAATAGGACTGTATTACAGCATTCTGCTGAGACAGTTTATTCCATTCATTTGTCTTCTATTTAAAGGAGTCTCCACAGATGCCCACCTTGTACTCTGGACAACCTTCCCACAATTAATAGTCTTACTGTTTTGTCTTTGCTGAGCTTTAGGAAGATAATACCATTTATTTAATGCAGATTAAAATACACATTGATAATGAAGAACAGATTAGTTAAGTCTTAGTTAATTACTATTTTCAGTACAGTTCACTATCAATTAATTATATTATCATGCAATAGCTAGCATATGTCTGCTCCCAATTGGTTAAATATTCCTGCAACTACACTCCTACTGAAAGCCACAGCAAAATTCCCATTGCCCCAGTAAGCTTTAATGAAGCCCCTAAGACTCGGGAAGACAAGGCCAGTCATCTGTGCTTTCTGTTGCTTTGCTATAGGACATTTACAACTTCAAATGAAGTAAAGCAAAGTTATTCTGCTCCACATATGGTTTGTCCTATACTTTCAGCTGTGCTATCTGCCATGTAGAAGTGCTCTAAAACATGGTTTGAAGGAGTTCACCAGCTGAATTTATGCCATAACTCTGGTGTATTTGCTGGAGAAAAATCCTCCGACTGTAGACAATGTTTTTAGTATATGGACCCTTTGAAGTTCAGAAAAGTGGCAAAAAGCACACTGGTTATAAAATACATGCTACTGCAAGAGACAGGGTGACTGAAATTCAGATGTGCTAGAGCACCACTGCAATAAAATTTCCACGTTAAAGAACTGTTGAAAAATAAGAATAGGCATTTTCAGTAATACTAATATGATGGGCCTTAGTGGTTAGCTTGACTCCAGAACCTACCACAATTAAGTAAACCAACATTGCATAAAACTGCTGCTCAAGACATTGCTTAAAAGAATGCATCTAATCATAATTTTGGTTATTTAATTTGTCACCCTTTTCAGTGTTTAAACACCTAAAGACAACACCTTCCATACAAACATGGCTCTAGATATGAAAGTCTATAACGAACATCTACAAGCTTGGAGTTGTTCCTCCCCTTCACAATATTCACCTGCATTTTAAATAAATTGCTGATCCCTTTCACAAGTGTTTGAAGATGTTGGAACTATTTCCTCAGAACGCATGTGTCTTTCAAGGAATAATACCAAGATGCTGACATTATAAAACTACTTCCTGAAAACCCCAGACTCTTCACCACATGCACAGAGTCTAAGTCATCCTCCAGAAATTCCTGAGGCCTGCACTTGGGGTGCATATGACCTTGGGAGAGAGTCAAGGTTCATTTCTTGATCCAGCCTCCTCTAGTAACTGGTATACAACCTAAAGCATCTATTCCATCACTTTTATTGGACTCACAAAGCTTATTAACTATGTCACTGCCCTCTGCCTCACTATTAATACCATTAAGACACATCAGCAAAGTATGCCTCATTAGCCAGAAACTAGTGATTTAGGGAACATTAGTGTTCTTTCACCACTATCTGCTCAAGTGTACAGTATGTTTACTGGCTAGAGCAGTTGGTCCAGGGATGTGGCCACTTAAAAGTCAAGGCAGACAGACCTATTCTATACTGAAGAAATGGAATTTCCAGAATACAATTCTTTATGTTGTACAAGGGATGTTTCCTGCTTTGGGTTTACACACTGTCCTTGTACAGGAGTCTCGGAGTCCAATTTGATCTCCAACCTAATTTCAGAGGACTGCTCTACTCTATGATGCATCTCCCAACTTCAGAGAAGAGTCTTGTCCATAAAGATAAATCTTAATAAAAATCTTCGTTCAATTCTGCATTACTCAAGCTAGCAGACTTTGCTCATTTAGGCTGTTACTGTGCAACATTTTGTTGTCAGCAAAACAAAATAATATTTGCAATTTTTAGTAAGTTACTGAAAAGCAAATCCTTTTAATCCTCTCAGGTAAATAAACAAAGTTTTGTTAAATGAACTCCTCCATTCATAATGTACAGACTTTAGTTTCTCTGTTGAATGATTACACAATCATCCATGTAATCTAGTGAATTTTTCCTCTTTCCTTTGACCTCCTTAAAAATATCCAATTTTTTTGTACATGACACTAAAAAAATATCCCAATTCAGTTTTCCTATTCCAAACTAGATTAAAATGCTTCTCCTCTCCCTTAGCATTAAGCTTCTGGCTTTGCAATTAACACACATCAAATAGATCTCAGGATGTCACCAAAATGTGTAATGCTCCTATGATGCATGTTTAAATTTAGGCATGCAAGTAATCCGATTAAAGTCAGTATCTGTGAAGCAAGCACATAAACCAAAGAAAGGGTTTAATAGTGTTTCTGTGATCAGGTTCTCTCTTAGCCATTTCTCTAACATGTTGTATCATCTACACCCTATTTAAAAAAAAATACTAAGATACCCCTCATTGTGCTGAACAGATATTCCCAACAGTTCCACAGAAAGACCCAGTGTAGAACAGCTGTTCATGGTCTGTACTGAGTTTCTTCAGGCCGCTTCTTAAAACACAAAAATTTTCTTAATAGGCCAATAAAGAGAATTTACTTGAATTACAGTTCAATTACACCGAACTGCTGAATTACAGTTAAAAGGAGGAATTGTCTTATTTAACATAGGGCTAGACACAAGACACCGCTTAGTGCGGAAACTTTGCATTCGATACTCTAGCAAAACCCTATCCACTTGTTGGAGTTTTATGCAAGTATTGAGTAATTCTTAAAACACTTCCAAATTATTAATCAGGCTGCAAGCACTTGCAAACCTGGGGTCTGAGAAATTGGTCCTTTACTATTTAGAATAAAAGGAAATATTAGTTTATGCTCAATTGTTGAATTTTTGAATCCATTGAGATAATTTATTTGTAATATTTCAAAAGGTTGGGTTTTTTTAATCACCCCATGTGACCAACATGTGCAATTCCTGTGATGAATTTCAGATGTAGAATATAAAATTATTTTTTGTTTAAATATCTTACAAAAAGAATCATTATACTTCAGGCTCCAAAGCACACAATAATGACTGGTAAGATTATGAAGTACCCTAATTATCGCATTACGTCTATAGAAAATCTTTTAAAATACAATATAGGAGCAACATATTTGATTATTTTTTGATTTTCTAATGTCAGAGCAGAATAATGCATTTAACAGAATAATCTGATAAAGAAAAACACCTCCTATGCAATAACTCCACAGAATGCAACACTTTGGATTATTAAAATGTGCTAGGTAGATTAACCATAATTTTAAAAAAATTCCTGCTGAACAAAAAATACAGGGTTTTTCACAAAGACCAGATAACTTTTAAGTATACTTCAATTCAAACTAATTTATATAAATGAAAAACACACTAGAAACACACAAACTACGCACACTATACTAGCTAGGCAAACTATGTTTTGAAAAGGGAACGCATCTAAACTCAGGATTTTTTTTTTTTAAAGATTAGAGTAACTGAGCTAAAACAACATATTTCGTATTTGACAGAGGAAGGGGAGAGGTTTATAACACACTAAGTAATTAAATACCTTCATTCATATGACCTTAGCCTGACTGCAGTTCAATTAGCCTATGCCACCTGCATAATTTTTAGAATTGAAAAAACTTAAATACATTTTTTTTATGTATAGCTCATTAGTTTCCTAATTATTTCCTCTTCCTTCAGGACAAATAAAGAGGCATCTTTGCAGTTCATCTCTGAACAGGGCTGTGCATAATCTTATTGCAAGAAACATCAGCACAGGTCTGCTGAATACAGTTATCAGTGTCTTCACCTATAGATACACCACAGCATCTCACATTGTTTTGACAGCATTTCATGTATTTTTAATAATCTAATAAAAACACCTGCAACAAAGAAAAATACGACTACTTCAAACTACAAGATATTGCAGTGCAAATTTATAGCATTGCTCAACTTTGTAAAGAAGTCAGGAATAACAGTATTGATAAATATCAGGTACAAAGCCCCCAGATCAAAACAGTAACTTAAAAAGAACCAAACCAGATTTCAGAAGGTTGCAAAGTGCTTTGAAAACATTAGAAACAAGACTCAAGTATTGCTTCCAAATTTTTTGCTATCAGCTTTATTTTTTCACATCCCATCCTGAAGGGCAGACAATGCTAAATTTACAACAGATTAACAGAATTCCTCTGATACATATCACAGGAACATATATATATATATTCCACTCACATTAAGTCCTCCATAGCTTCTCTATATGGCTACTTTAGGAAAAAAAAATAATAAAAAAATACCTTTTTTTTTTCCTACCTGTACACTCCGTTTTATTTGCAATGCCTTCAGAGAGAAAGATGTAATAGTACAGTTACGCCAAGCTATCCCACATCAATATTTCAGCTGTTCTGAGAGTACGAGTACCAAAAAAAAAAGTTACACTAACTTTCACAATTACACACTAATTTTTAGAATTAGCACACAACGACAAAAAAAAAAAGTTACCAACTTTACAAGTTACAGCAAAAAAAATACGATTTTTTAATTTTTAAAAGAAAAACAAAGTTACTAAAAATATATATTTTTTACCATACCTCCTTTTTTTTCCAGAAAGCTGATCTTAACAGGTTATAAAGAAAATTATTTCTTCAGCCACATGCCTTTGTATTTTATTTTTATTTAAAATAAAAAGTCATAAAAATTATAAAAAATTTGGTTTTGGCCATTTGGCTCCCTCCCCTAAACTGACACTTTATAAAAACCTTCTGTACTTTTTTTCCCCCTCCCTCTCTCCCTCTCTACTACCTCCAAGATGGTAGGAAAGTTGTTGTTTTGGAGGGCAGAGGAGCCGCTCTCTGATGTTATGTCCTCTCAGTGCCTGTAGTGGTGCTGTAGGAGGCTGCTGGCTCTCTTCTTGAGCAGCCCCAGCAGCCCTGCCTTCTTTGCTGGAGAATATATTCAGGGATTCCCCTTAATAATCACCTACCCTCTGAGCACTTTGTAGTTTTAAAATAATAAAGAGCCCCCAAAGCTTCCTCCCCAGAAAAAGCAGGATCTTCTCAGAGCCAGGGGGGCAGCAGCTCCTCAGCACAGAGCCCGAGCCCATTCCCAGTCCCTCTGCTGGGGAGGAAACTCTGATCTGTCAGCCCAACAGAGGGAAAGGGGGGAGAGGAGAGAGAGGAGAAAAAAAAAGCAGCTGGAAAGGTAAGCCAGGCCCGGCCTGCATCCCCGGGCTCGCGTAGCGCGGCAGGCGGTGCGAAGGGTGCAGGGCGGGCGGGGAGGCGGGCTACGCGAGGCCGGGGATCGGCCGGGGCGGTGTAGGCCGCAGCGGGGGGTGAAGGGAGCCGAGGGGGTTTTTGAGCCTTTCGGGCGCCGAGATGAGCGCCGAAGGGGGGTGAGACGGTCGCCGGGGCCCAGCGGGAGGGTCGGGGCGCGGCGCCGCGGCGCCTTTGCCCGGGAGGTGAAGGGCGGCGGGGGA
>NW_015090990.1:14416572-14492070 GCF_001431845.1 Calidris pugnax | reverse complement strand
CCGCCCCCCGCCTTTCGCCGGTGTGCCCCCTCGACCGGGCCGGCGGCAGGATTATTTGCTTCACAACTTTTTGGGAGGAGGTGGGAGGGCGGTTTTGGGGGTGTAGGGAGGTCGTCAGAGTGCTATTTCACCCCCCCACAAACACACACCCCCGTAAGCCGCCGGCAAACGGGGGACCCAGACCGGCCCCCGAAGCTGGGAGCGAGGGGCCGCGTCGGCCTCGCCTTTGCACCTTGCCGTGTGCCAGTGCCGGCAGCCCCCTCAGTCCCGCCGGGGCCCGGGCCGGGGTCCCTCAGCCACCCCCGCTGTCCCAGGGCCGGGTGGCATCAGCGGGACAGGGGCAACAGCCCCCTGGCCCTGCAGCCAGGGGAAGGGATTTCCTCAGCGAGGACCATGTCTGAACTTGGGCCCTGGCCCCCTCTCACGTCCCCGCTGTGGGACTCTAGCTGTCCCCACGTGTTGGGGTCCCGCTGGGGTGGGGGGTCCCTGTGAGGTGCTGTTGCCCCCTAGAACTGAAAATGAAAGGATCCTTTTTTTTTCAGGGAAAAGAACGTCTGGTAGTTGTGAAGTGAGTCCACTGGAAAACCCACCAACGCGCTTCACCCCGCACAGGTGAAATAGCTCTGGTTTTTAATGTGGGAGGTGTCTAGTTTTGGTCAAATCTTCCTTAATATGTCTTTTAGCTCAAAATGCTAATGGCTTTGTACAGATAACCTCAAATGAGTTTTGGAAATGACAGTAACACCTTAAAGCCGGATTAAAATATGTAGATCTATAGTTAGTTCTAACTTTATTACTTAACAACATGCGACGAAGGTTTATTTTAAGGCTGCTCTCAATTTTTGAGGCTTGGTAGACTTAAAAAGAAAATTGGTAAATTTAGAGCAACGCATCCTTCCCCTGTAGTTGAGTGCCTTCGCCTATGGGCACCCCTGCACTGGCCGTGTTTCACGCCGAGGCTGTACCCGCCAGGTACTGCTGTTGATTGCTGAACCGGAGAGCTGGTGTTATATGAAGCTGTCACTTACAGCCTGGTGACATTTTTCACAGCCATCTTCAGTCCCTTATGTGATTTGTTTGTACTGTATGTATACATCAGACAAGTTTTATTAATTGTAAAGCTAAATTATCTACAGAAAGTGACCCGAAATTTACTTAGTGGGAGTTAGTTTTTTTATGATGAGCGAGTGGATTTCTACTTAGAGTCCTACACAGTTGTTGTATGTACCATGTTCTCACAGTATGCTAAATCCTCAGGAGGTATAAATTTGTTGTAATACCATATTGAAACTTTGATAGCTTATAACTGCTAAAAGGCTGCTCTGTGAGGAGCTCTGCTGCTTTATTTTATTTATTGAGTATTCCCACTGAAGCAAGAATGATATTCCTGTATTGTGTGAAAATAAGCTTGTTTCTCTTTGTAGTATTGGGGCTGAAAATAAGACTAAGGTATTTTGTTTACCCTCATATGCAAGTGCAGGTTATTTATCATTTGAGTAAATGAAAGACTTGGACTTACAGCCTTTTTCATTCAAGTACAGATGCAAGGTATGCTGTGGTATGTTTAGTCTCTGCTTTCTCTCAGGATCATGGTTTTGATATTTTGAGATAATGTTTTAAAGTGCATCTCTGTGACGTTGCAATGGCCTAAATGTTCCATTTGTTGCTGCATCTGAAGGCCGCCTTTCTGCAGCCCTGCTTGCCCTGGCAAAACCTGGGCCTGTTAATAGCTACATTGAAATAAGTGTGCTTCTGTGCAAGCATGAGAATCTGCCTGTTAGGATGTGATTGCAGGACTGGGGCCTGAGACCTCCTGCTCAAATAGAGAAATCCTTGTTCAAAAGACTTCCAAAGATATGGAGCCTGTCTTCAACCTTAGGTCAGGAATAGCCATGTTTAGGAAATTAGTTTATTGAAATCTATAGGAATGTGCTCTTAGCAACAGTTATGAATCTTCCTACTTAACATTTTTCTCTTTAGAAATCCTTTGAAGTTTCTGAAATTCCTAGAGTCTTAAATGTTTGTTGTTTTTTAGGCTTTGGTCTGTCTTTGTCATGTTTTCTTTAAGGTGCTTTTTATCAGATGAGTGAATCGTCTGAAATTAAAATTCCTGCTTAAGTTCATTTTGTGTAGGAAAACAAAAAGAAGAAACTGTTCAGTTTTGGAAGAAAAAAGGTTATTTTCCATCCTCTTAGTTATGTTTTCTGCTGTTGATTGAAACCTGTTACAAGTCTGTAAGTTCTCTAGCCATTATTATTATTTTAGGAATAACACTTAAATTTAATCCTATGTGTATTGCATTTTATTCTGAAGCATAATCTGTATTACCAGTATTGCCTAAAATATAATGCTGCTTTTCTGTTAATGTATCAGACATCCTTATGCAATAATAAACTGCCTTTTTGCAGAGTTGAAGTAATAAGCTTTCTAAAAAGGCAGAATGAGGACGATGTTGCTGCTTCTATCTTCCTAGGTAGATTTTAACATATAAAAAAAGTAGTCCAAACTATGATTCCAGGTGGTAACTAAAAATGTCTAGTAGGATCTCAACGTGTTAAGTGCCTTGAATCTGTCAGGGTACTTGCATGTGTGTGCAGTACCTTGACTTGTGTGGGGCTCTTCAGAGGTCTTCTTGACTAAGGATTGTACTGTAATTAAAGTGTTCCCTGCAGGAGCTCTTGTAGTTGACTTTGGTTGCTTCCCAGCACTTTCTGTGTCAACTTGGATGCTTTTACTAACAAAAAGACTCTTGTTTCCAGAATCGCAGCAGGCTTGGTTTGGTAGCTGAGCGTAGTAGAGAACTGAGCTGTTAAATGACCAGAACTAAGCCAAAGTTATGGTTAGATCACAGAACAGGGACAGAAGTTACAACTTTGTGGTGTTGATGTCAACCACAATTAGATGTGGTGCAGCTTCTCTTGATAGAACAGAGCACTTCAAAGAGAGGTACTAGTTGCCTAAGGTCTCTTAGTACGGAATAGCAAAAAGGAATGTTTTTACTTTCTCTCTAATAATACAGTTTTTACTAATCTGACTGAAAGGTTCTACTGTAAGGTAGCTTTAAATGCATGTCTTTATGCAATGATTTTTATGGTCTCTGTTCATCTCTGAATGAAATTCCTTGTTGTCCAAACATCTTAAAATCTACATATTTACTGTTAGTCTCAGCAAAAGGGTCAGACAATGGCAACGGTGGGAATTGTTCTTTCTTGGTCGAGGAATCAACAGAACTACTATTTATCTTAGTTGTGTTTGTGGAAAAGCTGAGGTTCTTGGAGATCCATGTTTCACTTCTGGCCCAAGCTGATGGTTTTGGAAGCGTATGTAGATGATTGTACCTTGTCTGTGAGATGTCATGAGCACACCAGGCAATTTAACGTGAAATCTGTGCTGGTATTAGCAAATGCAGAACAACACAGTTAAGACCTCTTTAATCGTGGCTTTTGTTTGGATGCAATGTGCGAAGCTCTGAGCTCAGTCCTCTTAATTATACATCTTTTAACCACTGACATATAATTGCCTTGCAATTTACAGTGCATTTGGGGATTCCATTGCCTAAAAGGGTCTTACGTACATTGAATGTCAAGTTCTGAACATACCTTTAAGAATGTATCCAACCCACATGATTTAAAATGTTCTAATATTTTCAGCATGGTGTTTCCTCAAAACTACCAATTGAGTTTTGGGGCTGTAATGCTTTGGGCTTTCTAATAGGGACTAGGCCATTAACTTCTCTTTAGACTCATGACATAATGCTGATACTCAGTATGGTTTAGCAGAATGTCCCCCCCTCCCCAGTTTGCTGCTACACTGTTTCCCAGCCTCTCTGAAGAACTGTTTAACTGTTCTGGGAGAGGTTACCTGGAGTGCAGAGCCACAGCTTTGTTGCCTTGAAGCTGATGTGTGCTGCAAGGGAACTGACTATGCCTGCATGCCGGGACTAAAAGCAGTTGGGAACTGGCTTCTTCCTGTGCCTGACAGCAGGTGCTGATGGTTGTGCAGGTGTGTACCTGTGTGTATTTAAGTCTTTCATTTCTCTCTTTTTACAGTCACTTTGCCAACCACTTTCTGTTGTCTTATGGACCACCAGTGGCTGCACTCAGCAGGACAAGTACCTCTGCCCTAAGTGATATCACAGAGTGTGGGTTTGCTCTGTGTCCTGCCTGTCCTTGCCGTGAAGCCTTGCTGGGATGCTAAGTTTGTTGCTCTTCACATGTCCAGATAGGGCTTTCACCAGAGGGAGGAGATTTTCTTCTGGTCAGCTGCTCAGGAGTGAAAAAATGGGAGAAGGGGAGAAATAAATGTGTTACTAAATTACAACTGTTAGTGGTAACCTCTGAAGAATGTGGGAAATACCCAGCTGGATCAGATCAGGGCTTGATTAAACCTAGTGTTCTGTCTTGGGTGACAGGAGTAAGTGATGCTATTTAGGAAGACCCTGAAAGCCCAGCCACTTTTTAGTGTTTTCTTCTCTTTCTCCTCCACCATCCATATTTGTTAAATTAGGCGTCCTAGCAGGTACATCACTTTATGTCCCCATTGCCTATGAACTTTTCTGCTCTCTTTTTGAAACTGATGATACTGTCTGCTTTCATAGCCTCCTGTGACAGCAAGTTCCAGCAGTTCACTACTTGTGAGTAGCAAAAATGAAGAATTCCGCAGTATGTTTTGAGTCAATCTCTTACTAGCTTCATTAAGTATCCCTGGTTCTAATATTGTGTGATACAGTATGTGACCATTTTATGTTCATCTTATCCACTACCACAATTTTTTAAACCTCACTCATGTCCTAGATCATTTGGCAATGGCACACGTTTGGATTCTCTTCTGTTCTTTGCTCTGTTGCTTCTGACTAGCTCAAAATATTTTATTTAGAAGCAGTTATTTAAGGAAAATCTAGGTGCCTCAGAAAGCAGTCTCTGGTTTCTCACTCATGATTTTTGGCTAACGCTGGTTTGAGCATATGCAGGCATAAATTACGTTTCTGTTGAACCTTTCTACAGCTTCAATGTAGAGTATAAATGCAAAACCCAAAACAGCTTCCAGAAAGTTTTGTACCCTGATATTTTTGCAGTGAAGTACAGCTGCTTAAGCATTTGATTTTTCCAGGGGAAGTCCATGTTTCCGTCATCTCTTACTGAATCCTGTGGGACAAAAATAATTTCTCCCCCACCCACTATTTAGCTAAGTGTAGTTTCAGTTCTCTTCAGTAAAGTGACATGTGCCTATTCTATGCTTGTGCTACTTTTTATGTAGCAGCAAAAAGCTCAGTTAAGGACTCCAGTATATTTTGTTCAAAATAAAATACTGCATCAGATTAAATCAGAATCAATAGATTTAAGTCTTTGTTGTTTTTATATGTGTATATATATACATGGTATGCTATGGAAGTAAAATGAAAAAGCTCTTTTTAGATGAAGTACAACTCCAGTCTCTGATCCTGGCAGTGTATCAACAGTGTCACTGTCTTTTGTGGAGTCTGTGTGGGAATCTACCAATAAAGATATAATTGCAAGTTGGAAAGACTTGCTGTAGGGTTTTGTTTGGTTTTTTTAATATAGCGTTGGCTGCGAGGTATATTAGCTTTCTTTTTGTTCATTGCACTGTAGTTGCACTACTTGATTCCTATCAGGAGTTGTAACGTTATATTTGCATTAGCTTCTCTTAGTGTAAATATAGACCCAAAAATTCATGTTCAAGCTCATTGATTTTCCTGAGGATTATTGTCAGTATTTTTGCTTAACTGTTTCATGTGG
The DNA here is from genome assembly GCF_001431845.1 of Calidris pugnax. Taxonomy (NCBI): domain Eukaryota; kingdom Metazoa; phylum Chordata; class Aves; order Charadriiformes; family Scolopacidae; genus Calidris; species Calidris pugnax. Next base: position 14,486,314 of record NW_015090990.1, on the reverse strand, counting down.
CATTGTACTTGTGCCCGGTATCTTTCAGACAAGTGAGAAGTAAAATACTTTGCCTGTCTTGACACAGTCAAGTTAAATGCAAAAGTAAGACTTAATTATGAGTTAAATCCAAAAATAAGACTGGGGCACAAGAATAAATCCAGGATTATAGTGGCCGGGAACTGTGGAGCAGTTTCTTTACAGAAGCTTAGCAGAGGCACACCAGGTATGCGTTTCTCGCTGTTTACTTTGGAAAGAGGTCCTCAGAATGGTTGTCTTTGGTCTGTCGCTTGATAACCTTCAGAAAAGAAATTTGCTGGGTTGTGCAAAAGAGGAGGTCACTGATCTGTCAAAAAGTCTGCAAAGCATGATACTAGTAGCTTAAAAGAAGGTGGGAAATAAACTAGAAAGAGATAGAGAGCAGCACGTGAGTCACCCTGGTTACAAGATGCACTTGTTCTTTCAAGTTTTGCATCCTGTTCAGTAAGGCACCAAGTACAAGCTTTGGTTAACTGTCGTGAGAAACAAACTCCAGAGCAAAAGGTTTTCTGTCAGTTTTGTTGTGTGTGTGTGAGGCAATTAGTTAAAACTCATTTGATTACTTTTGCTGCCGTAGTAATGGAGGAGACTGTCTCTGAAACATGGGACCCAAACCCAGATCATAACTCCTATATTGGGCATGTCGCCATGGGATTTATGTTTTTCTTTCGTGTTGTTTCTGTATAATACTGAAGTGTATGTCGGTATCTGCCTTAGCAAAGGTGTCTGAAAGGATTATTTAGTTCTCAGCATGCTGGAGATAGTTCTCTCTTCCCATTCCGTGTTTTTGAAGGGTGCAGCTAACAATGAACGTCATCATCTTCCAATGATTAGTTTCAAATATATATTTATATGTCTATGTTATGTACTCCGTACTTTCAAGTACTTCCATGCATTGAGAGAAGTTGAGAAAGGTGATTGGAAGTGGATTAAATGTCCATGCTTGTGTTGTGGCACTCGAGGCCCTGCCCCTGGGGGTGTGTGCTTGCGTGTGTGCATCGGACGGGAACTGTGTATATAAAGAGGAAATACACAATGATCCTTATTATTGTCAAATGATTAATTAAGTCACTTGTGCCAGTTAGTTTTGTAGCATGTCTCCATTCTGTATGCCGTGCATGCTGCACGTGTGCATATACAACTGTTTCAAGAATTTTAAGTGTGTTTTAAAATGTTTAGTAGTCTGTTGTCCTGCTCCTACAGCTAGATGTATGCTAATGAAAGGCCTGGTTTATGCCGTTTACTGTTAGAGGTGTGATAGGGTGTTTTGTTTTGCCCTAGTGACTTAAAGTTGCTTTTCTAGATCTCCCTAGTGCCATAGTGCTTGTCATTTTCTCAAGGTGCTTTTATACAGCAGAAGTGAAGGTTTCTACCTTCACAAGAGGAAACTGCATCTTTCCTACAAAGTCTGTGTAGGCTCCCTCCTTGCAGTCGTGTTCTTGCCATTTCGGGCCTTGGGAACAAGTAAGTTGATTGAGGTGGTAATCTGTACATTAGTCACATGCCTCTAATATATTACATATTTCCTGAATACCACCTCTGTGTACATTCCTTTGCTTGGTATATAACCCATATGAAACTGAACCGAGTACTGAATATACCATGTTCAAAAGAGTTTATTCCAGTGCTTCAGGATGGCCTTCTGAATAAAAGCAGCTTTTTGCAGGCTGAGCTGGGTGTAGCAGAGTAGCTGCAGAATATGTGTACTGTTAATTTTATTTGAAACTACTTTGGGGTGGAGACTTCTGAATAAAAGCAGCTTTTTGCAGGCTGAGCTGGGTGTAGCAGAGTAGCTGCAGAATATGTGTACTGTTAATTTTATTTGAAACTACTTTGGGGTGGAGAGTTTTGGGGGGATTTTTTTTTTTTTTTTTAAAAGATGATTGTCAAAGACTCCATAGTGGTAGGAGATGAAAAAGTACATTATGATTGCATGGATTTGTTATTTTGTTGCACTGTAGAAGTCTATTTTAGGGAGAAAAAAACCCCAGCTCTTGCTGAAATGACATTTCAGTCCTCCTGGCGTGGATGGGAGTACTGCCTCTGACATTATTAATGGCTGCATTTACCTAAAATAAGTGCAGTAAGATAGGAAAAGCTCTGAAGAACCATGATGACCTCAGGAAGGACTGCATATTGATGCTTGCAGAAGCTGTGAGCAGCTACAAGATCTGAAAACTGTTCATCAGGTGTGGTAAAGAAAGCATTTAAAAAAAAAAAAAAGCTTTCTGGCACCACCTGATGAAATTAAAATTTTGCAGAGCAAGGACAGTTGTCAGCATTTTTGTAAGCAAAGGTACTTGAAGTAAAACCTCTGCAATCAAATGGGTTAATCATCATTCAACTTGATTCCTGAAAGCAAGTGATCTAATCTGATGCTTAACCTTTTCTAACTTGTAGCTCCTAATCACTTTCTGGTTGATGAGTGGAGTTTTGTTTAACAGGTTTAAATGTGGTGGCAGCCGAATTCCCCCCTCTCTCCCCGCCCCCCCCCCCAATAATTTCTTTTCATGGTTTCCAAAGATCTGTGACTACTGATTGAAAACTGTTGTGCTAGTGGATTTGGCTTAGTGGGTGCTAGCTGAACCACAGGTTTAGTGGCTACATCCGTCCACTTACTTATTGAGCAGTAATAATATCTATTTTATTCTGACTGACTTTGGCCTTTTTGATATTTTCCTTAGACAATCTGCTTCATCTTGATTCATCATCATTCCAGGATAGTGGTGACCTTGGGGCTCTCTCTTAACATTGATATGGTACAGAAGATTTAAAATCAGGTATTGTTCTGGGTCCCTCTTTCCTGCCAAAATGAAACACATAATCTAGAACTGAATGCATTTTTTTATCTTATGTAATTTATCTTAATATTTTGGTTCTTTCAGCTGATGTTCACAAGGAATAGAGTCACGTGATGTATGAAGGCAAACACATACACTTCTCTGAGGTTGACAATAAGCCCTTGTGCTCATATAGCCCCAAACTGTGCAAACAGAGGCGACTTAACGGCTACGCCTTCTGTATCAGACACGTTCTGGAGGACAAGACTGCCCCCTTCAAGCAATGTGAATATGTGGCCAAGTATAACAGCCAACGCTGCACCAACCCCATCCCCAAATCTGAGGACCGTAGGTGAGTTGTGGTTACCCATCTGCAAAGTGGGAAGTGGCTGGGACAGGCATGAGTTTTCTTTTAAGACGCTGCCTGGTTTCAGGATGAGGGAGGAACTGGCCTGAGTGGGTTGAATTCCAGGATGTTCCTTTGAGGGTTTTGTTTTAGGATCAGTAAACTTTATTTTCTGTGTGAGTCAAGTACGCAGAAAGGGGGTGGTAACATACTCCCAAGGAAGCGTACAGGAGATTTCACTGCTTTTCTCAAATTCACTAGAAACTGTGGATCAAACCTGCTACACAATACCTGCTGTTCTAATTAATTTGTTTTGTCACTCACAGTACATCCTCTTAAAAAGGCCTGCTTGTTTGGCCAGCTGCGCTAAAAGCACACTTCCATCTACTTTTTCAGGATAAACAGTTGAAAATGGATACCTTCTGGGCTTAGGGAGCAGTAACATGTAGTGATGGATCCAGAATTACAGTTCAGTGTTTGTGATTTGGTACTGATCTGTAGCATTGTATTGCTGGAATAAGATAAATATTACTTGGTAACAGATGAGCCTGCTGGGAAAATACTGTCCACCCCCTTTCTTCTTTGCTTCCCTGCTCTCTCTCCCCTTCCCAAATGAAGATGCCCAAGGTGCCTGGGTATGAAATGCCTTGCAAGAGATAACGCTTGAAGTTGTTGGAGAGCTGGGAATTCAAACCAGATTTTGTGAATTGTAGCCCATACTGTAAACACAGGGACATTCTTCCTTGTTCATTAAGACTTCCTGAACACCAGCCTCATCAGTGTAGCCTGGGTTGAAATAGCAGAATTTGCCTAATCTTGACTGCCAGGTGTATATGACTTTAATTTTTTGGAGTCATTATTGTAGGTTTTGCCAGTAACACAGCATTAAAGTAATATGTGTGTTGACTATCTGAGGTTTGTTCTGTTAGAAACAATTTTTTTTAACCTAAAATATAAACAAAATATGCCAAAAAAAGAATTAAACGACTATTCACTGACCTTTCACATTATTAGCTGCCATTCAGTAACCTTTTGCATTATTAGCAGTGTTCCCACTGTGCCCTACATATAACTTCCTTCTCTGCTCACAGCTCCCTCTCTTGTCTGAAACAACAGTTGGACTGTGCTCTAAATTAACTTGCACTTCACCTGCCATTTCAGTTGAGGAGACTGATGAAGTGAGAAAAAAACGCGAATGTTTGTCAAAAGCTGTAGGGCAAATGCTCAAATGGCACAAGATGAATAACTTCAAGCTGTAATTTGACAGTCAGTGACTGTTTCTTTGCTACTGTACAACTGAGGCTCTCGGAAAATAAGCTCACAGAAATGATCGTGGAAATTGTTAGTGCAAATGGTATGCTGTAATTTCAGATGCAAGAGCTGACTGAGCCAGAGTTGCTGTTTACCAGGGGTCATACTTAAAAACAATAGAAATAATAGTACTTAATGACACTTTTTTAGGTCTCATATGTTCCCATGGAATTTGAGATTTTTCTTTACACCTTGAATTGAGTTCACACTTTGTTCTTTTTGATTTTTCTCAAGTTAAAGTGAAGTGTGGTCATGACATCTGGTGTATGTTATATTAGAATAATTCAATTGCATGTCGAGTGTCACATTACAGTACTTGAAGAGGACAGCAGGTGTCTGAAGGAGAAAATAAACTTTTAATTTCAAATGAGAGGATGTGATAGTTTGAAAGAATATTTTAAAAGACTCCTTCTCAGGGCAGAGTTTAATTTTAACAATAAAATTTAATGAATGCTAGTGATAAGACTGACTGCTCTAAACTTTTTTTTTTGGCAGGCAAACCTGTATCTGTTTCTTAGACTTTTTTCACACTCCCTTTGATATAAAGATGTTTGCTATGTCTGAGTTCTTAACTCATAGCTTTTAATTTTCTGTGTACAAAATTACTGTCAGATGGTCATTTTGTCACAGTTTTAGACATGTAAGTGTACATGATCAGAGGCAGGCTGTATGTTGTTCTGACAGCTATCTTATATAATTTTTAAGATAAAATGTCTTAAGAGGATGCATGCATTATATGCCAAAAGCTTCATAGCCTGTCCACAGATAATTAAAAAAAATTATCACTTGTCCCCAGACAAATGAGATGCTGCCAGCCACAAAGATATTTAATATGCTGCCATATCATTAGATTTCTTATTAACCATTAACACTCTGTGAATTAAGTCTATTAATAGTGCATGACTTCATTGCCTTATTTGAAACCTAGTTTCTCTATTCACTATCTTGTTCTTTTTTAAGAATGTATACAGGATGATACAGACATGGGTTCTGTATCTATGTTTCCTCTGAATACACGTCTCCTAATTCTTTCTTATCAAAATACACACATAGATAATGAAGTTCAACTTAAAAATTAAGTATAGGGTTATTACAATTTAGCTGGGTTAAACAGCGTTTTATCTCTAATTCTCCTCTTGAAAGAGAATCTTCAAATATTTTGTTAATATGCAAGGTGCTCTCCATCTTCCTTTAAATAAGTGGCAGAACTTGATACCAGTCTGGGATGTACTGGGAAGCAGAATGCAGTTGTAGGTGGAAAACCTCACTGTTTGGATTCTTACCCTCCCAGTGTTGTGGGAAACTGTCCAGCTGAAGCCTTCAGAGCCCATCACCTTTTGTGTGCTTCATGTTACGACAGTTTTAATGGATATCAACCCAACACTTCTACTGTGTATGCTGACTGTATATATTATCTAATATAGTTAGCTGAGAATGTCCCACAGGCAGGTTATAGAAACGACAAATTGTGCCACTAAGACAGGTACGTCAGAACTGGCTCTTGTAGGGCCAGCTTGACCCTAATGGGTTTCATGCTCAATGCCGTGTGAAAGGGACTGTGCTACTTGCAACTGCTACTCCAGTCTTCCCAGTAACTGTCTTCCATGGAGCATGAACTACTAACGCCTTCCCTAGCATTACATCTGATCCAAAGTGTTTATTGCCTTAACTTAAGGGGAGATTTAGATTAGATACTAGAAAGAAATTCTTTACAGTGAGGGTGGTGAGGCATTGGAATAGGTTGCCCAGGGAAGTCATGGATGCCCCATCCCCGGAAGTGTTAGAGGCCAGGCTGGATGGGGCTTTGAGCAACCTGCTCTAGTGGAAGGTGTTCCTGCCCATGGCAGGGGGGTTGGAACTCAATGATCTTTAAGGTCCCTTCCAATCCAAACCATTCTATGATTCTATGAACTCAGCTGGTTATAGACTGGTTCCAGCAGAGTCAGTTAATGTCTGCACCAGGCTCTGCAGCAACCTGTGAAGTCAGAGCCAGTTTGAGCCAGGACCAACTAAAAAGCCAACTTGGAACCTGAGGGATGGGGAAATGGATGCGTGTGCCCACCTGGCTCTGCATGGGACCAGCTAGAGCCTGGCAAGGCCAAGGCTGAATTGGTGCTAATAAATTATGTCTAGCCAAAACTGACTGCCTGTAGTCTTCTTTACCCAGAGAAGACTTAAGTGCTCCTCCCCAGCTTCTTCTCGCTCCTTTTAGTCCAGTGTACAAGGTATATTTGCTTCTGTTCTGCTGGAAGACAGAGTTGATAGAGCCTAAAGCACAGAGCCAAGTCAATGTCTATTAGAATTTGCAAGTGCATGTGATGTCTATTTTCTTTAAGTTATAGCCCGGCATCTTTGGATTTGTGTCTAGAGGTGAAGCCTGTGTAAGATATCATTGACTTCCAGTGATGCAGTATGGTCAGTTGTAAAAGCCAAAGCTTTATTCTCTGCCATATAAAAAGGATGCTTTTAGAGTTAAATGAACAAGCAAAACCCTTAATAGCCTAAAACTGAGAGAAAGTTTGCAAGCTAATTACCTTTTCATAGATTTATTAATCTTTTCTATGTTGTGCTTTCTCTTTGGTTTTCACAATGAAAACATACTAGCCAGTTCTTACCTTCTTGATCCTGCACAAGCACCAGGTGGCAATAATTAAGTTCTGAGCTATATAAAGTAAGCATTCACATTGAGCAAAACTCTTTTTTTTTTTTTAAATTGGAATAAGAGCGAGGAAAATTCCATTTTGTTTGTTTTGTCTGTTTATTGTTTTTTCTTCCGCCATACTAAAAGTGCTGTTCTAACTGATCTCATCAGTCTTGTTCAAACAAAATATTTAAATAGTACTTAACTATGGGAACGGCACTGTTGACTTTAAGGGAAGCTTTATTGAGTCCTCATGTTATAATTTTATTTTTAGAAGTGCATCTCTCAGTATGAATTTATAGTATTCCAATATATTCTAATAAGGACTCCACACATTGCTGGCTTTCAGCTTGCCTCATTTAGGTTTATTTATTATTTACAACTTAATGTAACAAAGAAATTATTTTGACAATAGTAAGTAGCAGTACTTTTTCAGCCTTTTCTGATTTGTGAATCCTTGTGGGTGTGGATCTCTTGAGAAGCTACATGTATGGAGATCGTTTAGGAGCATACATTAATTTGCTTTTTCTTTTTTACCGTTTATGGACCCTTTAGGAGCAATTCACACATTGCTTCTTTAGGGGTGGAACAGCAACTTGAAAGACACTAAACTGAAGTGTTAAACTTTTTGAGGAGTTTGGTTTGGGCTTTTCTGTTATATTTTTTTCTCAATGAAGATCAGGAATATTTTAATTTTAAACTATTTGTTTAACAAAACTTACTGTTCTCAAATTCATAACAGTCAGATTTTATACCTTCATGGTATATTTCCTTGTCTTATCCCTATATCCATGAATGGCTTCATGGACGTTACTTTAGCTTGTTCATTACTGCCTTTAGGTAGATATCACTTTTTCCTCACATCTTGGTTTTCATCTATAAGCTGCAGGCTATAGAGGGGTTCCTGCAATGGCAGAAGTCTGATTGCTGGTGGCATTCTACAGAGGCAGGGGGGGCCTGCCTGTGTGAAGCCGGCAAAGGATCAGATCATGGTTCCTACATTTCTATCACCTGCTTGTTTTAATCAGACAAAAAATAATTATTTCCCCCTTAGTATGTTATCTGTGGCTGTGAAGTATAACTCTTTTTCTTTTAATTTTCATTAAAAACTTTCAAAGACTTTTTTCCTTTTTTTTTTTGGTCTTTTTTTGTTTAATAACATGACTTTAAAAGCGTTTTTTTATATTAGGAGAGCTTAAGAACTATGTTTGTGGATTGTATGTGTACATATTCCTGGCATAGTGTAAACATTTTCTAGCAGCAGAGAATTTCTTTTAGACTAGATTTTTGTTTGAAGAACATGCAGCTAATCCTCTGGCTACGAAATTAGTCATGTTAGACTACTAAAACAACTTAAATATTTATGCTACTTGTTCATTAAGTGCAAATAGTGACCCTTCTCAGCAGGTATCTCTAGTTAGGTTGTCTATATAAGAATCTGCCCCTTACTACAGTGGAATTCATAATAATAATGTGTGTGTTGATGAAAATGTTAACTACTTCCAGGGAAAGAACCGCCGAATGAGAGGAAGTAGTGTTCATTGGACTTTTTCATGGAAGCTTCTGAAATGATCAGAGTTAATGGCTTGAGTTCTTACTGGTTTATGTATCGGACAGTCCATTTGTTTTGTTTGCATTGTTCTGTGAGTGTTTACCCTATTAGAGAGTAAATATTTTGAGTGGTTGTATGTGAATCTCCTATGAATAATTGATGAAGACTTTTATATCTTAAGATTGCAAATTACAGGTTGGAACACCACAGTTGTCTACGCTTCTTATAAAACCTCTTGTGTTTCAGTATAAATTTGCGTGAGATGGGGGTATGTGGATTTCCCTTTAGTGATGTCTGTTTCCTTCAGACTTTACTTAAAAGAGTTGACTTAATAGAGTTCATTGAGTTCAAGGCCAGGCTGGATGGGGTCTTGAGCCACCTGCTCTAGTGGGAGGTGTCCCTGCCCATGGCAGGGGGGTTGGAACTCGATGATCTTTGAGGTCCCTTCCAACCCTAGCCATTCTATGATTCTAATAACTGACTGCTTTTACTTTTCAAAGGTACTGCAACAGCCACCTGCAGGTACTTGGCTTTATACCGAAAAAGGAGAGGAAGAAAAAGAATGATCCCATAGAGGAGGTAAAGGTCAGGCATCAGATGGATGCTATGGCCTTCAGTCTGACAGTGCCCACCCTGGCCTTGAAGATGCCCAATGGACTGGATGGGATGTCCCTCTCCCCTCCAGGGGCTAGGCTTCCTATCCACTACCTGGAAGCAGAATTGGAAGACCCCTTTGCTTTCAACGAGGAGGATGATGACCTAAAGAAAGGGGCAACAGTGAGGAAAAAGTTGCAGAGCAAGTTGGCTCAAAACCGGCAGCGCCAGAGAGAGACAGAGATTTTAAAAGTTCGCCAAGAGCACTTTAGCCCCCTTCCTGCACCTTTGCAGCAGCAGCCTCTGCAGCAGCAGCAGCACTCCCATCTGCCACCTTCATCAGCTTCGTTAAAGCCGACAGGGCTACCGCAGGGCGTAGTCTGCAAGTCACCTCAACCTCCGAACACCAGCCTACCAATGCAGGGAGTGGCACCCACCACACACACTATAGCACAAGCCCGGCAGTTGTCTAACAAGAGACCTCTGCCTCTCCTGCCACCCGCTAGGGCTCCTGTCACAGACCCTCCAAGGACTGATCGGGTCCTCATGAAAGCCACAGCCTTCTCTCCGCACTCGTCCTGCATGAGCCGGCTACAGAGACTGGTGAAACTGTGCACTCGAAAACAGCAGCTGGACACTGATCTCTTTCCACATTTAGGTGGGTAAAATAATGGATACACTGCCTGCTTATTTGTTAACATGAAACCAAAAGACAAAAGGGGAACGTGCTCCTAGATCTGTTGTGCATTCATGTGTGGTCCTTACAAAATAACCCTGAACTAGGTAATTTCTTGGTATTTTCTTCAGCCCTGTTCTCTATTGAAGGGAAAGCCTTGACCCATCACACGTGGTTTATGGCAAATCAAATTGAAGTATAAAAAGACTGCTTGGATGATACAGACATCATACAGAAGGTTTGCAACTTGAGTAGTAAAGGTGGCTGTACCTAGATGAGTGGACAAAGTTAGACTGAATGTTAAATATGTGACAAGTGCACATTACAAAGTGAGTGCAAGTAGAAGTCTGGAAATCTGGCCCATCGTTCTGTACAGATCCATATTTCCAGTTGACTTGACTGGGAAGATTGGAACATAAGAGAATTTTTTGTGAGTGGGCCTATTCTGGGCTTGTACAGAATGTAGATGAACAAAATCAAAAGACTGCAGCAGGAAGGCAGCACCGTTACAGAAGGTAATTGGAGGGGTAGAGTCTTGTCCTCATACTAAGAATAGTCTCTTCCTTACTTATTATCTAGAAACCGTAATAATCAATTGCTGCTTGTGAAAATGTAAGTAAATATATCCAACTGGCTGCTATGACTAGTGCTCTATAAAGCATTAAAAGGGCAGCTGACTTTGTGGCTTATTTGTCTAATTATGAATACAGACCTAGGTACACCTAGATGTCCTTGTTACCTCTCTCACCCCACAAAGTAACTTTTCCACTTTGTTTTAGATTATACTTTTCTAGCAAGTAAAATACCGACAGGGAAAAGGGAAACACAAGTCAGTGGGTAATATTAGAGCAGGAATGCCATTTATGATGTTTAAAAAAAAACAAACCAAAAGACTTCAAATAAATCTGGATGTTCTTCATTTAACATCTTATTTAATTGCAAACATCTGTAATTTTTGCTATTTTAATTAACCTTTTTTTAATTTGCTGTTAAGATATGCCCTTTGGCACTCATGGGATAGCTTGACTATTTGTTCAGAAGATAATTAGCATCCCATAGCATGTCTCCAAAGGACGTTGCTCTTCAGAAAACCGCTTTGATGGTCCTGCATATCATGCAGGTCTTTTGAGTAATGGCAACTCCAGAGGCACTTTTGAGTGTCACAGACCCCAATAGCTTAGAAAGTGACCTGCATTTTGAAAGACTGTAGAAAGATCACTTTCTGTGTTTAAAGTTTTACATTCTCAAGTGGTGTATGCACTGAAGAGAATATGTTTTCCTGAAAAACAGGCATAGTAAAAAAACTGATTAGACCCATAAATGTACAGTTATGCAGATGCATAACTGTATGTATATGCAATTTGAATATTTTGTATTTGGCAAAGTAATGGAATTCATATATTAATTATGTGAGAGTGGAAAATATATATGCTATTTGTTCATAATATGCCTTAATATTAAAGACTACTTATGCTAGTTCAGAGAATTTCAGGATTTCTCTTTTATGATAGAGTAGCACTAGAGATGACTGCACAGAATCTTTAAAAAGATGCAGCCAGTTTTATGTGTACCTGCATCAGAGCCATGTAATCAGATATTAATGTAGCGGGAGTCTTCAGTGTGAGTACAGCTGAATCTGGATTAGATTTATGCAGTGTCTATTAGAAGCAAAACAACGCAACCTCTGATTTTATTTTTAAACCTTGCATAAATCATTTGTTACGTGGTGCCAACTGTGGACATCTCTATCCAATGATTAAGTTGTTTTTTTCATTCTTTCATGGAAGGCGAAAGAGTTAAAAAAACCACATTTAAGTTGAAAGTATAATTCTGGCATTTTGTCAAATGTCTTAAGATATCTTAATTTAGTTCAAATGCGTGTCTTAAAAATAGGAACCAATAATAGAATTTGCAGGATGCTGAAGTTCATGAAAAATAGGGTTTCTGATATTTCTGATTTGTGTTAAAGTGTTGCTTATAAATGGTGCAGACACTCCTGATGATTGTGTGCCAAGTGTGTGTCTAACTCTGAAAGTAGGTGACCAAGTACTGATGCTTTTCCCAAATTCAAAGCGTCTGACTTCAGAATAATCTCAGATGTAGTCATTTAGTTTATTTTTAGCAAAAATAAAGTGTTCCTTAACTCTATCCCAACTGCTGCTTCATTTTCAAGACAAGAACACGCAAGAAAGTGAAAAACTATTAATGCTGGCTTGTAAATGCAGCTATGGGATTTTATCCCACCTGCTGCAAGGAACTGGCAAGAATTCCACTGCACATGAGAGAGAGAGCAGAAAAAACTGCAAAAGATAAAGCTCCAGATAAAACGTTCTAACTGAGAACTTATGGGACTCTGTCCCTGGCTGTCCTGTTCAACAGTTATCTTTAGCTTGACTAACTGAGGCTGCTGGTGCATACAATAAGTTGATCCTACTGCATCATCATTAAGTGAAAGGATGCTGCTTAGTGAAAGTGCAGGAGTATTTGCATCTCTCTCTTCAGCTCCCTTTTCATGCTAATGTATGCATTTGGCAGGCAATTACAGAGACTGAGCAGAGGAACATCCTGTGTAGCTGTGTATCTATCTCTGTCCCTGCCGCTCTGTCTTACGGTTTTCTTATTCTCCCTGTGTCTTGGCACAGAGCAGGGGTCAGAGCATAAACAGAAATCAAAGTGGCCTATTTAGATCATATAGTATTAAAAATTGCCAGGCAGTCAGTTCTTCATGGCAGGGACTTCTCTCTTACCTTTTCTCTAAAGATTCCATGTGCTTGGTATGAAAGCTTGTGTTATTTTTCTGTGGGTAAGAAAGCTGTTGATTTTTCTTCCACTGCTTGTGAATACAGAAGCCAATAAGGATTTGAAAAAGAAAGCTCAAATTTGACAAAAATCACTGCGTGCTATTTGTACACTGTAGTGGAGCAGTTATAGTAACTTTTCTTATGTAATTGAGAATGTTATATAATTTAATCAAACTTAGTTATGCTCGTGACTATACTACACATTTATCTTTTGTGCCATGGGTTGCTCAGAGACTTATATGGGGTGTGGATACACTTTTAATCCAGCTTTCATGCTTTCAATTCCCTTAGGGCTGGATTGGTCTGAAGACAGTGGAGAAGAGTTGGAGGATTCAGAGCAAACCTCCCCTTACCAGGTTGCGTGGTCTATCCGAGAAACCCTCGGCTATGAGAGACATGAGTGAGTATGATTCTTTAGTATTCATGCTGGCCTTGATGGAATAAATCATGTAAATGTGAGCTTCTCTTCAAGTGGAGTCGGTGGAACCTAAGCACTTGTTCAAGTGCTTTGCTGAAACAAAGGATTGTTTGAACTCGTTTTTTTGTAAGAGCTATGAAACAGCTTGTCACCTTCTGTCCCAGTTTCCACCTAGCTTAGAGACCTTTGTGCAGTCTGCTATCAGAAAGATGCACCAGGAAAGAACTTAAGCTTATTTGCCTAAATTTAATTAAGTTTAGTGGGTGAACTAAATGAACTTGTGAGCATTGCTGAGTAGAGGTATTTCCTGAATGAGAACCGGATGAAGGGAGTTGCTATTGGTTTCTAGTCCCTCCTACTGTTTGTGAATAACTTCGTAAATTTGGTACATTTTACTCATTAATCCTTATGGCAATTGTCCGGGATTACTTAAGTGATTTTTATTTTTTTTTTTAAGGACGTGGCATTTCTTTTCATAATTAAGTGTTGAATAAATCTCTGACAAACAGTTGAGAGCATTGAAAGGAAGTGATGTGATTGAAGGGATAAGCAGAGCAGGTTTTAGTTGCTGGTGCAAAAAGGTTTACAGTGTTCTCCATGTACAGTTAAGTCATAAATCTGAACTTACAGTAGGATATGATAATATATGTCTATTAATATAAATTTTAAGGTGCAAAGTTAAAGCAAAGTATCCCAAGCATGCTATTGTAATGAAACTGAAGCATATTGATAACAAAAGGAAATTGGGGTCTCAATAAAGTTAGATAGTAGTTTCTATAATGTCATTGTCTTTCACTGTGCAACTGGACTTCTTGAAACTACAGGTCTCTCCCGTTTGTATGATTTTTAAATGTCACAGTTAGATTATTGATGTTAATGAAACATTATTGTGCTGTTACGTGGAAATTCTGAAACTTACCAGAACTTAGCTTCTGACATCTCTAAAGATTGTCATAGAGTCATTTGGTTGTTGTAGAATCATTAGGTTGGAGAAGACCTTTGAGATCATTGAGTCCAGCCGTAGGGTGAACACCAAAGTTGTACCTCTGTCATCAGGACAGATTGAGGATACTTAATACTGAGAGCCTTCAGTGAATCAAAGCTTAGTAGCAGTGTTTTTTAAAAGAAAGGGTTTTTTCTGTTACAAATGACCATTGTTTTTTAGGGCATCAGCAGTCAGAGAGAGTAAGCTTTCACAAACATCAGTTTTAACTTAAAAGGCAACTTTTAAATAAACTGTTTTGGGAAAACATGAACAGACTTTCAGGGTATTAAATCACACATAATTTTCAAAGCAGATATATCTATTAAATAAATTCTATTACACTTTTCTCTTTATGACATTTGATCTGGTTCTTCCATAGATCCCCATTTTTTTGACAACTTACAAAGGTCATCTCTGTGTGTTTTATCTTCTATTTGTCTTAACTTCCTTTGGATTCTTCCTACTCTTTTCACATAGTGAGGGAAAATAATACCTTGTCTTGACATTTTCTGTTCCATTCTAGCACTTTATGCACTTCAATTAAACACTGTCTTAACTAATCATGATGGATACATTTTTGTATGGTACTGGCTGCTTTTGTACTTCTGTCAGCTTGCCCAGTGTTAACTCTTCAACAACTTTCCTAATTTTGTTTATGATTTGTTTATGATTGATAACATTGATAACATTCACTTGATGTCAGCATTCTAAAACTCTTAATTCCTATTCTGCAAGCTTCTGCAGAGGTTTTTATTAGCTGAAATATTTCACTTTGACACTTTTGCAATGTGGTCTCTCTGCTGCTGAAGATGAATAGTTCAGACTATTTCTTAGGTGATTTGATTTGTCAAAGTGACTCTGTCTTGGTAATCTGGTGGTGCAGACTGGTAACTCCTAAGTCAGTCAGCCAATGACTTGTTATGGCTCTGAATTTTGGAAGTTGCTTTTACCAGAATACCAATGCAGATTGTTTCCAAAACCTTTAAATGCTGAAAAGACATCTCTAAACCTATGGGAATTTATTTACTGGTTTTCGTAGTAAAAGTAAAGGTATTTTTTTCCATGTTCATTTGTGTCTGACCTTGCGGTCCCTGTGGAAACGGGTAACTCTCCACCAGCTAGCTCCATCCTGACCTTTTCCACTTGACTCCCTGGAAGACAGTGGGAGGGATGCTTCTCACAGCAGATTTGTAAAAGAAAGCAATCAGTTAATTTCTGCATTATTGGACAGCTTGTTCCCAGCATTTCTGGTTGTGTGATTGTGGGAGTATTGTCTAACTTTCTGCTGAGTTTCTTGTGGGATACTCTAGCCGCTCTTAAATTCTAAAAAATTCACCAGATTGGTTTAAAATTAATGTCTTAACAGTGATACATTTTTGAGTTCGTTTGCCTTCTGGCCTTTTAATTTGTAAAATTCATATTGTTACAGTCATCTGTGGAAGCGCAGGCCAAATGTTTGCTTTTATTATTCTGTCCTTTAGTTTTGAAAAATCGTGTTCCTGTGGTCGCAGGGCTCCAGGATGCGGCACTCGGAGGCAGATAGTCGTGGAGGAGCTGGCAGCAGGCGCGGTGCGGGGAGGGCAGCTGGCAGGGAAGGCTGCCGGGCTGGGAGGAATTCCTTGCAGGAGCAGCGGGAACGCAGGGGCTGTTCACTGAACGCAGATTAGTGAAGCTTCCCCCCCCCAGATAATTAGATTACTGCATCTTGTCGTTTAGAAAGAACTATAAAACAAATGACTTCAAAACAAAGTAGTTTTTCACTTCCTACACTGAAATACAGATAAAAGTGAGCGCTTCAAGTAGCGAGTTTGAAAAGGGAGTGTGAGGATTGGAGTCCCTTCTCATACCAGCTCACTCAAAGGAGCAAATATCAACACTATTGTCAAAGTTGGATTTAATAACTCCCAATAACTTGAAGAACTAAAAGGAAGAAAGGAAGGTTCTTCAAATCCCTCCTTACAGAGGGTGTTTGAAGTACAGTTGCTGGTGTGTCTCAGAGCAGAGATCGTGTTCTCCTGGTTCCCTGATGGTGCCTTTTGCTCTTCCTTTCTGCTGCTTTGTGTTGCCTTTGTTTTCTTCATGAACACTCAGCAATAATTCCCCAGATGTTTACACATGAGAATCTTGAAGGGAAACATTGGGAAGAAGCATTTTGGATTATCAAATAGTTTGCATGCACTTTCAGAAATCTTTTAAAAAATGAAATGCCACATATTTAGTTGAACTTCAGAAGTTATATATGCAGTTTAAGAAAATAAACTAAATAGAAGTTGGTAAACTTGTTTACAAAAAGAAAACAATAAAAGTACCTTTCAGTTTCAGTACTTGCCTACAAGGGGAAAAAAAAAGAGGTATTATTGTGATATTTTTAGGTTTCTTTGAACTTATAAATATGTTTTGGTTAATCTTACTGGCCTGTAAACAAAATTCTGAATAAGCTTTTAGAAACTCTTTTCCTCAAAATTAAGTCCTTGTTCATTGCAGCCATGATTTCTTTATATGTCTTCTATATAAGTCTTCATCTACTTTTTTAAAATGATCTCCTAAACTGCAGTACAAAATATTTTAACATGTGATGACTTTGTTCTGTCTATTTCAATGCAAGGGAAGTAAAAAGTCTCAAATATAGAGACGCTTGCATTTTAAAAGACTCTTTCCACCCAAAGGAAACACTTTTTTTCCCCTAAGGAATATTCCTGTCTTTTCTTAAAGTTAATTTTTAGCCATATTTAAAATGAAATTAGTGTCTGCAACTTTGTTTGAAAATCTTGGCCCAGAGCAGTAATGAAATATCTAAAACCTTAGACCTCCCTATATCTAACTGATCTCCCTTTGTTATATTCCTGTTTTCTGTTAATCCATTGGGAAAAGGAAAATCCATATTAAATAGCATACAATTAAATTTTTCTAAACAGTTATTTTTTCCCAGTAGGCATTCTTTTCTAAGGGATCTTAAAAGTGTATTTTCTTTTCATTTTTAATATGAAAATATTTTAAACATTATGCATGTTAAATATTTTTAACAGGTTGTATATGCTGCTAAGTATTTAATTGCAGAGGTTAATTACTTGTAATTTGTGCTTCTAGAAAATAATCTGTAATCTGTTTTAACAAACAAAATACATAGTATGGTTGATTTTACATAAAACTTTTTTTTAGAAGAAGTGCATTTGTGTCAAGGCAGTGTTTGCTCCTGTGGAGTTTTTGTGGGCAGCCTTAGTGGAGATGGATCCAATCTCTTATATTTAGCCTGCGTGTAAATGGAATAAGAATTTCCAGAAAGGAAAGTAGGTCTTAGGCATACTGCCTTTCAGGGACAGCTATTCTGCCTGCATTTCTGAATCTTACTTTTTTTAGTAAATATCTTGGCCAGTATTTAACATCTCTTCTATCATCAGCTGATTGTGGTCCACTTTGCTGTGTGCAGGTTTGGATGTCAACTCATTCGGTCTTGCTGGCCAAGCTCTGCAGTTTGAACCTTGGAAGCTTTTGATTTGCTTCATTTGTTTGGACTTTTTTTCTTCCCCTGCCCTTCCTTTACTTTACAGATTGGAAAGTTAGCAAAAAGTTTCTCTGTTCTGTAAGGAAAAGCTTAAAGGAAAAGCTCAACAAAGTCTGCTTTGCTTGGATTCCGTGCGCATTCTTTGTTGCTCCGTGCGCATTCTTTGTTGCTCCATGAACAAAAAACAAAATCATTCTGCAAACTAGTGCTTGTAGAGGACTTCTGGGTAGCTTCATGGACCTTGTTGTTTTAACAAGTCCAAGTGATGATTTTATTATGCCTCATGATTTTTACTTTATTTAACTGAATGTGTTGACGTGGTTTAATGGTCTTGTTGATATGTGCCTGGACATTCAGAAAGTCAAGATAAATGGGAAAAAAATTCCTTAAGCAAACAAAGAATTGGGTCAGTCCTTCATCTGGTCATTGCTTAGCCCTGATCTGATTTTTTCCCTCAGTGCCCTTGTGAATTTCTTCTCCATGTCTGTACTGTAACTCAACTTTAACTCTGCAGCAAGGGGAAAGCAGTATCAACTGCAAATTTTGGTTTAGGAAGGAAAGCACCACCTGGCAGAGTAAGAGGAATTGGAAAAGGTCAGCAGTTTTGGTACTTGTTAGAATTTGACCATCTTCTCCAGCATGACCTTTCTTCAATAAATTTCCATAACATAATTCTCCACCCTTGTCCTCTCCATTAATAGCGCTTTGATTTAAGAGTTTGTCTCATTTGCTGAGACATTTACAGTAAATAAAGGTTAACAGTATAGATTTTTTTTTGAACAGCAGGCTCCAGACATTTAAATGTGTCAGATTGGATGATAAATTGATGTAATCTCTAATAATGACATACTAAGAAGGGTAAGTACCTTTAGAATTCAAAAGAGATCCCGCTCTCACCATTTCACCAGCATCGCTGCCTGATTTCAGCCTTTGGATGTTTGTGGGGCTAGAAGATGGATGCCAACTTAACAATTCTATTAAAATGACAAATTGTCTTCCTTGGGGAAAAAAAAAATACTTAAAGCCCATTTGGTTTTTTCTTTCCCTTCTTCAGGTCCGACGATGACAATGCAGATGACAGGAGTTCCAGGGTGACCAGACTTTGCACTTACTTTCAGCAGAAATACAAGCACCTCTGCCGCCTGGAGCGGGCAGAATCCCGTCAGAAGAAATGCCGGCACACACTCCGGAAAGCCTTGCTGCAGGCGGCCAGCAGAGAGCCGGAGCGTGCTGGGCAGCTCATACAAGAACTCCGAAGAGCTACGTGTGCTCATACCAGGTTAGCCTTCCCCTGAGACTGCAGTAACCTGGGGTCTGGATGGGGTGGAGATGGGCAGAGTATCCAGCAGCTGAAATGCTGAACTCAGGAACCGGTAGGCATGCACAAGGAAGAACCATGACATAAATGCCTATTCTACTCAGTGGAGTAGAATAAACATGGCACGCAGCGTTTGCTGCGAAGAGAAGCATTCTCCAGCTTTGTATTTTAAAATGTGGATTGTTTGTTCAGCAGTATCTGGGCCCAATTTCTTAAATGTCACAAAAGAAGTTAGTGGCCTGCTAAAATTTATGCTTATTAATTAATCTATGTATTTTGACTGCCTTCAAATATCTGGTACTTTACTTAAGCCCAGTTCTTTAGGTGGTATTCAGTCTGCAGTTCACTCCTTCAATTCAGATTTCGTTTTTCAGACAGCTTTTTTTGAAAGTCTGTCTTTCCTCTTAATTCTCTTCCCAGCAAATCAAACTTAAGCTCGTGCTTTTTGTTAGATTTAACTCAATCTAACATTAAATGAAACTTGGCAACAAAATAAATATCTTCTAACAACTCTGAAGGTTACCTTCAGTGGGAATTCTTTCTAGATAATGTCAACATCCCTCCAGCTCTCAGCATACTGAGAATTGGTTGATTCATATTTGTGCAGAAACAGAGTAAGTCTGAACCCTGGCGTTATGTCTGGGGTATCAGCACCATCCTTTTGCAGTTGTGGCTTAGTTCTACAGGATGTGTGACTGGGAGTAGGGGGAAATAACATGAGAGGCAGGCTGGAGTAGGGTATTAAGCATTATATTCTGGACTATGGGATGCTTTTGTTTCTGAACAGTGGGCTGTGGTTCATGACAGTTGAAGGGTTTATTGTTGGGGCAATGATGCTGAAGGCTGCTCAGAGGTGTAATGTACATTAGTAGTTTACAGAATTGGGTAGATGTCTCCAAACCTAAACTACAGCAAAACCTTGCCAGAACTGTCAATCTCTTGCTAATTTTTTTACATCATTTTGGCCTTTTATTACACGAAAAAAGATTGCATTGTTTTGGTGGACTGGCAGGGCCAGGTATGACTCTCATCGCTGCTCTGGTTAATATAAGTAACCACAGAGTCTTTTCAAAAAGTTACGAAATTTTTCACGGGAGTAATATTGCTAACTAAAACTTTGCTCAGTCAAAGTGCGGTTGATGACAGAAATGGCTGAAGGAAAACAGTCAGGCTACAGTCAGCTTTTTGTCAACCTAGAAATCAACGTGTAGAGTGGCCCTGGAATCGCCAGCTTTATCTACATGAAGGTGATAAATGCCTCGAGAGCAGCCTGGCACCGAGCGAGCTGTGTGATGCTTGCAGTACTCATCCACACTGCTGCCTGGTCTGCTTGCAGCTCAGGCTCAAAGCATTGAGGCTGTGCTGAGGAAGCACTTGGCTCCGGGCACCTGCTGGTAGATTGGGCTGTAGCACGTTGATGGAGAGCTTCTACCCATGTTGAGCACGCTCAGGCTCTGCCACTCCAGAGCTCAGTCTAAGTTTGTCTGAGCACATGCTTGCATGTAAGCTCTGGGGATGCTCGGCATGTTTTGATTTATGAACAGGCTTGGAAGTGCATTTGACTGCCCATGTAGATGTGCCCAGTACATTGTATTCTAAAGACTGACTTCATTTTAAGGGTCACCTGTGTTGACATTCACCTACTGCTGTCCTTGGCTCTGTTGCAGCGTGTTGTAGTATTTACATGGTAGTAGCACACAGCACCTCTCATTACAATTAAGCCCAGTGAAATAAACAGTAATCCTGTTACTTCAGTCACGCCTTCACCTGTCATTGACATCTATCCTGTATCCCTGTGTAGAGTGTTGGCAGTAGTAGTGTGCACCCATCTGGATCATGACACACACACGTGTGTTATTTTTCATCCACTGTGCCACATTCAGTGCAAGACATGTGTGTAAGTAACCACTCGAGAGTGGATTTTTGTTTCTAAACTCTTTTATGTTTTGTTTTGTTTTGCTTTGTTTTTTTCAGCACAAGCCGAGCGAGGCAGAGAGATGCAGAGCCAACAACCTGTAGTGGGACTTCGAAGGGAGAACCGTGCACTAACAAGGCCCTTCCATTCACCAGGCATTGTTTTCAGCGTATCCTCTTAACTCTGTTTGGGAGTTGCATTCAGGCGTGGAAGCTGTTCTGTTTTAGAGGGTTTTGTTTGTTTGTTAGATTTTTGCATTGGCAAATATGTTTTCACATATTTCTCGTATTTGTTAGAATATCATCAACTACTTTACTTTTTAATTTGTCTGTGTTATTCGTGCCTGTAGACAGTGAAGATAGGTAGTTTGCCAGTGGTATCACAGTCATATTGATTTGTTTTGTAAGCTGTATTTAGTGGGTGCAAGTGCAAGAAGCCTTTACAAAAATGATCATTTTTCACCAATGGCTTGGTAGAAACCACATGGCTTTCAGTCTCATGGCTTTCATACGCTTCTTGCTAGGTTCCAATAGAGTTAACCACCTATGAAGGTTTTATGGGAACAAGTTTTTACCCATAGTGTAAAAAGATGGCTTACACTAACTGGAAAGATGGAAATCTGACACTTTACATTGTTTAAAGAAGCAGAGTAGGAGTCACAGGATCCAAATTCTAGATGAGGAAAATTCCCAGTGCTGGGGATTTCAAGCAAAGCCTGAAAAGGATGTTAAGAGTCAACGCATGAAGGTCACGGAAAGGAGGGAGCATATTAAGTGTGAGGTTTGATTCTGAAGGCCATAAACAGGCAGACTTCTGACCTAGAATACTTAAGAATTCTGCAGACTTTGTCTTTTTTGTTTTTAGGTGAAGAATTGTTGGCACTTTTGTTGGAGTGACTCCTTTTGTTGCAGATTTTGGTATTTTAAGTGGCTAGAGCTTATGTGTTCCAGTTGCTATCAAACTGCAGCACCTTTTTAACCTTTTTGGCTTGCAGATGCCTTGTTTTTCTTGGTTGATTTTTGCAGGCCCCTTAAAAGTAGTCTGCAGAGCAGTTCAAAACCTCTCTATGAGAGAGCACCATGGTGTGCAGATGTGTTTGGGATTTGCCTCATGATTCTGTATTTTTTTTTCATTTTTTTAAAGTTTGGGTTGCTTGTTGGCACTCACGGAGCGGTGAACTCCAGAGCAGTGATTTTGCATTTGTGCCCTCCGCACTTTCTTCTCAATGGAAACAGTCGCTCCTAAAATGAGCAGAATCTTGGTTCTGGCCCACCTGTCCAAGTCTGTCATGTGGACTGTTCTGCAGGTTTTCTATTTCCTTTGTCCTTTCTTTTGTGTTTTAACATTTTCTGAACGTACTTAGTGATGTTGAGGTCTGAGAACTGTTCAAGATGGAAGGAGTGCTTCTAATGTTGTTTGAAAAAACACAATGAAATATCTGTTTGATTTGCTCTAAGTCTGGAAACATTTTCACTCCTGCAGGGGATTTTTCTGAAGGAAATCTCAGCAAGCTTACGTTTGGATTTACTTGACCTTTCTGTCTGATTGCACATCTTTTTTTCAGAGGAGCAGGAAGGATCTTGAAACTTCTTTGTGCTCTAAAGATAAATGCCAAGAATGTACCTTAAAAGATTGAATTAAGAAATACTCTTTCTTTAATGTTTCAGTATGGATTGTCATTAGTCTGTAAGGAAATAGTCCTGTTGACTACATTGTTCCAACTGCTACTATTGATCTATTGATTAAGACTCCAGGAAAAGGCTTCTTTTTGCTAAGAACTCATTAGCGAAATGGCTGCTTCCATAAAACTATCTCAATATATAATAAAGTCATTAGAGATTCTGCATGAACGCCGTTTTTCACTTTAAAAGTTGGGTTTAAGCCTTACCTAGCTTTGAACTTGAATAACGAAGTTAAGGTACTCATTAAAAATAGCATCTGTGGACAGATAGTGTTGAAGGCTCTGATCTTCATCAGATTGATAAATCAAAGGGCGTTCCTCCATCGTTGCCTTGTGTGTTATTCCTGATGCAGAAATGTACAGATATCTTATTGAACCGTTCTCAGCAGCTCTTCTCAAGTTGCACAGCCAAGTTTGCGGATGGTCAACAGTGCTCTGTGCCAGTTTTTGACATTACACATCAGACACCTCTGTGCGAAGAACATGCCAAAAAAATGGTAAGTACAAACCCCAAACTGTAATTATTTCTGTATTGAGATGATCGGGAGTTTTAACCCCAGTCTTTCTGTGAACTCTTGCTTGACAACTAGCAAGTTTACAAATTTAAGAGCTAGTTTCCTTTTATTTTTCTTAAGAGGGTAAAACATGCCAAACATTCCCAAATATATAAAGTATGTTGTGAACATCTTTTACGTAATTTTGAGGATATAATAAAGGATGCCTGAGAATTTCCTTCACTGGAAGAAATTTGATTCCTCTCTTGAATCAAGAAATAGAAAATCATTGTGAGAGATCCTGTGGTCATTCTGTTTGGGGTAACTCCTGGTCCTTGGATCTAAATATAGTACGTGTGGTGTGGTAAGAACACTGCATCTCAGACAGTCTCGGCACGTGGGACCCAAAATACTTTCTAGAGGAAGTGTAGATAGCAATTACGGCATACAAATAATGTTTTTCTACTTTATTTACCTTTTGATGACTATTAGAATTTATCTTTAATGTCCTTCAGGGATCTGTGGATCCCAGAGGAAAAGCAGTGGCCTACTACAAGTTGAGAGAATGCAAAAATTAAGATAATGTCCTCTGCTCTCTTTTATCCATTCCATCTTCCAGAACAAAACTTCTAGGATAATTCACAAACCCACTTCCGTCTTGCCCTCCATCAAGGCATTAGGTGTAAAACTGCATTTTTTTTGTTGTCATTCTGTTGTTGGGTTGTTGTGGGTTTATTGTTATTGTTTTTCTCCAGCCTTTCCAATACTTGTGAATTATGGAGTTTCCTGGATTAAAATGTGAGGGTCTGCGCTGCAGAGATTTGTATGGGATTTTCCCCCTCTCCCAAGCAATCTTCAGTGTGTGACTCAAGGTTTACTTCTGTAGCTTAAACAATCATTTGTCATTCTCAGTATGATGGCAACTGAAAACTGATGATGGTTTGATTTATTTTTTAATTGTTCAATGATTGCTCTCCAAAAGCAATGAGGCCTTAGTTGTTTACCTACATCCTTACCCTAGACCTACAGTATTAATTCCATTTCCTCAGAGTTGTCATTCTTTTATGGCAATGGGCACTTGAGGATGCTGGGTTCAGCTACTGCACACTATCCTCATTATCGCAACTTCACAACAGTTTTCTTTCTTTAATACTTACAGGAATGCTGCCAAAGGATACAGTTTTGCACTGATTTAGTTAGGGTTTGCTACGATGATTTTTAAAGTGACGCTGCACAGTCTCCTATTGAGCATACCTCATAATTTGGTCTATGTGATTTTTGCTGTTGGGGTCAATGAGGAAAGAAACAGCTTAATTTTGATAACCTTGCCTGGGTGTCAGTTAGTAGTCTGTCTTGCATTATATGTGAATGTCTATGGAATAACCAGGAAAAAAAGCAAGGAAAGTAATACTTGTTCTTAATATGGTCCCATTGCTATTGTCTTATTCCCAAAGGACAATTTCTTGAGAGGGGACAGTTCCCGTAAAGTTCAGCACCAGCAGCAGAGGAAACCCAGGAAAAAAACGAAGCCACCTGCACTTACCAAAAAACACAAGAAGAAGAGAAGGCGAGGCCCACGCCGGCCCCAGAAACCCATTCCTCCTGCAGTGCCCCAAGGGAACCTCACCATGCCTGCCAGTGTCTCACTGCCAGTAGAGATGCCCCACATACGGTCAGTGGTAGCCCTGCCCCAGTTTGCCCACTGCTAGCTTGAATGTTGTCAATGAGAATTTTAGAAAGGTGTGGTGTTGCTGTGATCATCAGCATCTGGAGCGGGGCTAGAAAATGCATCTCCATGTGACTGTTGAAAAAACACTTGAGTGGGTCATTTTAGATTTGAGCAGTTATCAAGTTTGATGGATAAAATGTCTTGCTCCTGATGCCCTATCTTATGTATTGAATCAACAGCCTAAGTGTAAGCCTCCTAAAGAAACATTCTAAAAGCATTTATTTCCTAGCTGATGAGGGGGGAGATGGAAACATGCATTATAGGTGGATGTGTGCTTGTAGTTGTCATTTGGAGGAATCCGAGTTGAACAGGGGGAACTAATGGTACTTTTTGTCCAGGAGCCCCTCCACACCAGAGCTGAGTGCCGATGAGCTGCCTGATGATATCGCCAATGAAATCACAGACATTCCACATGACTTGGAATTGAATCAGGAGGACTTCTCTGATGTTCTGCCGCGGCTGCCCGATGACTTGCAAGATTTTGATTTCTTTGAAGGTACCATTTTATTTTATTTTATTTTATGCTAACATGAACACAGTCAGTGAACTGAAGAAATGAGTGTTTCTAGAATGCATTTGGAGAGGTTGCTTGCTTTCCTACAGAGGTAATAAATTCTAAACAAGTAAGTGTGCGTTTGCTCAGTTATTTCTGAACTCTGAAGTAAAGCAGACTTTAGAAGACTCGTGTGTGTAGTTCTCTGCTTGCTCTTATAATTACTGCTCTGAAAATCCTAATTGGTTTAGTATTTTAATAATTCATTTTACATTTTTGCTGGCTGTCAGTGTTGCAGTTTAATCAAGCGTATTCTCAGTAATGGCATCTTTCTGCCATCGAGTGGGGCTGGATTCACAGTCAATGTTGGCTTTTGATAAAAGGAGAAGAGAGTGAGAATAAAATCTTTAAATACATTTTTGAAACTAGCTTTTGATCAGAGCTGTGCCTGAATTTCTGGATTCCAAAGCTCTGTACCTATCACATATAACAAAGAAATCAGAACAGCCCAGAGTTGCAGTATGTGATTTCTTTGGTCATTTTCTGATATGACGTGACATCAGACTGTGTTCAAGTTAAAATTAAGCTAAATTATACTGACTGTGAAAATTTTAGGTCCAGGCTGTAATGTGGTAAGTAGAAGGGAGTTTGTGGAATATTTCTGTTATTGCAGCATTGCAGAAAATCTTATTTAAGCATTTTTCTGTTAGGTCTAGTAAGTTTGGGAAGCATCTTGTATTGTAGTATGTGGAAGAGGAGGGCAGAGAGAGTGAGTTCCATTGAAGAGGAAGGTGTAATTTCTCATTTTTCTTACCTTGCTTACCTAGTGAACGCTGAATGAAATTATGAAATTTTCTGTGTATTGCAAGCCATTTGGGAAGTTTGTCATACGGTGCAGCTCTGTACCAAACTGTCTGTACATCTGCATCCTTAAAGTGCCAGTGCCAGGCTCACCTGAGAGGAGCACACTAACTTCTTGTGTCCCTGTTTCTGTAGGTAAAAATGGAGATCTCCTTCCGACTACAGAAGAGGCTGAAGAACTGGAACGGGCCCTACAGGCTGTAACTTCTCTTGAGTGCCTGAGTACCATTGGAGTACTTACACAGACAGATGGTGTGCCAGTTCAGGAGCTGTCAGATAGAGGGATAGGGGTGTTCTCTACAGGTGCTGGAGCTCCAGGAATGCAGTCCTTGAGTCGAGAGGTTAACACGGACCTGGGGGAGCTGTTGAATGGGCGTATAGTACACGATAATTTCTCCGGTCTGGAGCTGGATGACAACTTGCTCCGTTCTGCTACCTTGTCCAACCCACCTACGCCCCTGGCAGGGCAGATCCAGGGGCAATTCTCAGCCCCAGCCAACGTCGGCCTTACTTCTGCCACTCTGATAAGCCAGAGTGGCCTTGGGGAGAGAGCCTTCCCAGGACAGTTTCATGGACTTCATGATGGCAGCCATGCCTCCCAGAGGCCCCACCCTGCCCAGCTGCTGAGCAAGGCAGATGACCTGATCACCTCACGACAGCAATACAGCAGTGACCATTCACACTCCTCACCCCATGGAAGCCATTATGATAGCGAGCATGTGCCGTCTCCCTACAGTGACCATATCACATCCCCTCACACCACATCCTTTTCTGGTGATAACTTGGCAGCTACCTTCTCAGCAGAGATGCCCATGATGGCACAGCACTTGCTCCCAACTCAGCTGGATGTGCCACTTAGTGGGGTGGTCAACCCCAGAACTCACTGGGGAAATCTTCCTGTCAATCTTGGGGACCCCTCTCCGTTTAGCAACCTTCTTGGTGCAGATGGACACCTCCTGTCCACGTCCCTGTCCACACCACCTACCACCTCGCACTCAGAGACCACACAGCCTGCCTTCGCCACTGTGACCCCCAACAGCTCCAGTGTGCTTCCGGGGTTACCGCAGACCAGTTTCAGTGGCATGGGTCCTGCCTCCGCTGAACTCATGGCCTCCACCTCCCCTAAACAGCAGCTCCCTCAGTTCAGCGCAGCCTTCGGGCACCAGCTGAGCTCCCACAGTGGCATCCCCAAGGACCTGCAGCCCAGCCACAGCTCCATAGCTCCTCCCACGGGCTTCGCAGTGACCGGTGCCACCGCTACCAGTACCAATAACGCATCCGCGCCCTTCACCACCTCCAGCTGAGCTTGTCTGCCTGGCTCTGTGCAGGTAGATGGGGGACCTGTGTTTTCTATCTTTCCTTTTTTCCTTTCTCTTTATTTTTCTCCTGTCCTTCTTTCCTTCCTTCCTTCCTTTTTTTGTTTAATAAAGGGGTTCAGAAGAAAACCCCTGCTTCAGTACTGACCAGGGTTAGCCCTCTGTGAACCTTGCTGTAGCGTTCACATGTGCTTGTTACGCACCGGTGCTCATTTATTGCAGGCAGGTTCACCGTTCCCCAATAATTCCTTAAGGATACAGCACAGTTACTGGATGTAATTGATCTTAGCAGTAAGACCTAGAAATGGGAAGATACCTCAGATTACTGATGCATGTTACTGTTTCCTAGGGTTTGGATCAGTGCTTGCCATCCCATTAGCATCTGGTAGAAAGTTTTCCAGTGGGCAGAAGTCTCTTGATTTTTATTTTTTTATTATTATTATTATTTACTTTTTTTCCAGAGGTAGCATCTAGCATGGAAAACTTGGCTGCACGCATTGATTTGAGAATGGTGCATTGAAGTCCTAAGTCAAGATCATGGTTCAAGGATGAGTTTGGCAGTTTCTTAAAATAGTCTCTGACCTCCTCTGTGTGCGTGTGTTTGGGGTGCAGGGAGCAGCAGTTCCTTTTCTTCTTTTGGGGAAGAAGTGGGAGTTGTCCCCTTCCAGAACTGGTCACTGTTCTTACTGCATGATGATTTTTTGGTTTTTGATGATGATGATTTTTAATTCATTGAGCAGCAAGGGGATCAGTTGACTGGTTGCCCAGAAATCTGAAGGCTGATACAAAGTTAGCCCAGGGGAAAAAAGAAAGAAAACCAGAAGGATTGAAATAGATCATGGATTAGTGAAGATCCCTGTGCAGAAATTCCCTCCCTTGCTGAATTACTGTGGCCTTGTAGCGTTGATGATTTGCCTTTTCAAGTGTGGCTTTGTCCAGAACTCCTTGCCTGACAGGCTGACAGGTATTTCCCAACTGAAACTGGAAGAATTTGTTTGGTATTCTGCCCATCCACACAAATCTAGGTCAGACCCTTTGGTAAATTTCAAATGGATGCATTTCTCAAATTATGTCTAGCTACTGAGACTTTCTTGGATAGTTTTTTTTCTCCCCCTGGGAGCCATATAGTTTTTTTGACACTTGTAGGGTTTGATGCTCTGTGTGGGAAACTGAATGTACGTAAGGAACTAGCAGGTACCTATCAGCAGTCATGGCTCACCAAAAGAGAAATCACATCCTTCTGTCCGCAGGACAGTTTTGCTTTTACTGCCCGCCTGCTAAAGATAGTATTTAGTCTCTGGTAGTATTTCAGTTCTTAAAGAAAGGAGTCTGCTAGCTTTTAGATTATTTTTTTAAATTTTATTTTATTTTTTTTAATCCAAGAGATAACAGCAGCAGAAATTCTGAGGTGTTTGCTTGCATCTCTTTATCAGGAAGGGAAAAGCAGAATTTGCTTGTGACTTTATAGGGCTCAAACTTGCTACTGTACTCTGACTTTGACTGTAAAAGTAGCTCCTACTTAATATAACAACTCTGTACTCTTCTTGGTTTGTTTCTGAGATGCAGATGAGAGAATAGAAAGTCCCACATTTCAGTCTCTTACTGTAGAAGACAGATTTCATTCTACCTTACAGTAAAACATCCTACCTGCATCTATTCTAGTGTAATTCAGGAAATTCAGAGATACCAAGCACATGTAATAGGGAGGCCTAATAAATTGTTTGAGCAAGGGATCATTGAACAAAGTTCAGTTGCTATAGAAATTAATTTTGTTAGCAGTTAGGCCCACACCAAAATCTCTGACCCAAACCTCTCCTTCCATCTTGCTAAGGAACAGAATTTAAACGGGATAGGTCTTGTGTCTTATTACTATCATAGCAATCATACTATCCCTCTTTTCTTGAAAGATTTGTCCTCCTTAAATATAAAGGAGTATGGATGATGCATATGTCCTTTTCTGAAATTGCAAGTGTATGTGGGTGGAGGAAACAAACGATTTTCATGCTTCTGTTGTTATGAAGTCCTTATTTCATACTTGGTAAAATAGATCTTAATAATATAAGCCGAATATTTTAAGTGGTGATTTAAATATGTTTGTAACATTTAAATGTTTTTAAATCATGTAAAAAGTTGAATTGAAGCCTATGAAATCCTGCTTGTGATTGTCCTGCTGATTGAGGAATGCCCAGTGGTATTGTGAAATGAGGCAAATCTGATGAGGCATTTATTTATTTTTGTATTATGTTCCCCATACTTTGTTGAGGAGACAACTGTTTGATTTGCAAATGATTTTTGTTGTGTCCGTATACCTTCTTCAATGTGTTTGGATGATTGGCTGAAAAAGAGTGGAGAACTAGAATACCAAATGGTTAATTCTTTAATCTGCTTGTGTATTCATGTCATTTTAGAGGATGTTAATTTCTATAAATTGGTTTCGGGGCTTTGGTCTTGAAATCATTCTTGTGCCCATCAAACTTTTTAATGAAGCTGCAGCTAGTGCAGAGTATATTTGCCCCACATCACATTTCTCTTTCTTAGCAAATGCCGGGAGGGGAGGGAGGAGAGGAACTGAGAGCCAAGTTGTTCTTGGTCATGTTGGTATAAATTACAGAGGAGCTCTTTGGTCTAAGGTCACTGTAAGTTGCCTAACTGAGGTCTAACTCAGAGCAGAACCCAGCTCCTAATCTGAGCATTGGTTTAGACAGGGAATTTCAGAAGCTGTCAAAGCTGGCAGTTCCGTAATTCCCATTTGAAATCAATGGCCGTTATGTCCCTGCATTCCTGCATTAAGGCAGCCTAGGATATCAACTCTCTTCCCTCGCTTAGACATCAGTTTTTGTATATCCCTTGATGACTCTTTCCTGAAAAGTGAAAACATAACATTTTTCAATGAGCAAACTAAGTTTGCAATAAAGCTGCACTTTTAAAAATAAACTTCAGTTTGTATACATTTGAAATAGGAATCCCTCTATCCTGTTTGACACAGAGTTCTGAAATGGGCCACCACTCTTGCCTTTTCCTGGTTCACCTCCTGTTTTTTCACTGCCGCTGGTTTCATGGTTACAGCCTACCAAGCAGTTACGGGTCTTGATCTTAGCTTTACAAGGTGGATCATTCCAGGTGGGCTTCTACACCCACACAACCTGTTGACTTCAGTGAATCAGTGTCTTACTGTTGGATGCGAGAGATCCAATCTGAGAGATATGTGCAGCCAGAGATGTTTCACACTTCTTCCTCTGGGAAATACTGCAGGTCTGGTTAAGGTAGTCCTCGAGGCTGTTATTTATGTGGTTCCTGAGTAGAATCTATGCTTGCTCACAAAGGTTTTTGAGTATCATCTCGTATAGCAGTTAGCATTCTAATCACCCTTTCACCAAAGAGTCAATGTAGCAATTTCAGTCCATTGATTTGAGATGGTCAATACCTGCCATGCCCTTTGCTTGTTAACAAATGGAATAAAGGTAGTTGAACCTAATAGTTAATTTCTTTACATAAGATTTTAGTTTTAAAGAATTGGAAAAAAAATTAGACTTAGAATAAAATACGAGTAACATCATTTTTTGTAATAATAGCACCTCAATTAGTCTTTGTACAAAAGTACTTAACATAAGATGAACTTTGACAGTGTATAGAGGCTCATCAGGAACGGCCTTGTGCTGGCCTGGTGTGTAAGGCATTGTGTTAGACATGCTTTGATATTTCCTTTCATGTAGGAAGACTTTACGCCAACTTTGAGGGGAGCTGTATGCACTTAGATACCTCAAAGTGCATTTGCTCTTTGGCCTCGTAATTACTGTGATACAAGAAGATGTATGTATGATGTAAGAAGATGGAAAAGATGCATCGTTTTGTCTCCTCCTGGCTTCCGGTTCCTCGAGGTTCTTGCTTAGTTCCCATCTCGTTAGTAGCATGCTTCTCTCTGTGGTTGGGAGTAAAGGCTTTAAGTTGATAACGCTGAGAGGTGGCACAGTTGCAGGTCAGTCTCAGGCACTGTGGAGAATATGGCAGCAGCACTAGATTTCCCACTTCATTCAGCAAGTTAGTGAAACAGGGGTTTGCAGTTCCCGTTTGGAAACCATTGCAAGGCCCCGAGCAGCTTATCACCTGCTAGGCAAAAATCAGAGATGGTAGTGGAAGTACAAATGCAAGGGAAAAAAAGTCAATGGAGAGTCATCCATAATAGCAAAGAGAAGCCAAGGGAAATGGTGCTTTTTTGGGGGGGTTTTGGTTTGTTTGTTTTTTGAGAGGAATGGGTATTAGTTGAAAAATTGGTAATTTCTATTGTGAGCTGATAGGCACAGTGTGATGCCACTGGCTTCAGGGGCACGGCCAAGACAAAGGGTCTAGGATTGAACCTGCAAACCAGTAGCCAAATCCAGTTTGAAGCACATTTTGCTGTAACCACATTGAAATACAGTCTGGGAGTGAATCTGCTTGCCAGAAAAGAATAATCTAATGAAGGAGTACCATAAACAGTGGACAAGTGTCTTGCCAGACAAGCTGGTCCATGTTGTCAGTCTGCTTCTGAACTCCAGCTCTTCCTTGAGCTCCTGCAGTGTCATGGCTGCTGCATTCCCCTGTAGGCATCTGCAGGGCTCTAGGGGCATTTCTCCCTGTCTGTGTGCTGCAGCAAGCTAAATACAGTGATGAGTTCTCCAACCATATGAGCCTTTGAGCAGGGAGGAGGGAAAAATTTTGAGAAGAGCCAGCTACTTGCAGCTGAATCTTTCAGGACTTGGAGGGCACAGGAACGGTGGCAGGAGGTGCTTTCAGCAGACAAACAATAGCAAGCTTACCTGCAGTGAGGGGTTTATGTGTGTTCTGGGTAGCTTCCCTGGTGGGATGTTTCCTTTTGCTTTTGTGTTTTCACCAATATGTATGAAAGAGTCTCCTGTGCAGGCCTCTTGCAGGGTCCAGGGGTGGTGGAAATACTAACTGAAGAAATAGTTTTGTGCTAATGTCTTTAGGTCTTTCTGATCTTCTGGTCGCAAGGTCTTTCTGATCTTTTGGGTAACATTTAATGATAGGGTGTTGTGGGTTGCTTCTCGTACCTCCTTTATTTCCTTTCTCTCTACATTCTTTATAATTCTTTCTTTTATTCTCCTGTTCTCAGATACTTTTCCAGTGTTAGTAATGCCAACTGGTAAGTCTTCCATGATCCTGAGCAAATCTGATTGTAAAAGGAAGAGAGATTCCTGCAATTCATAACATATATTTTGGATGCTAGAATGACAGTGCAATAGATCAAAGTATTTCTCAGATCAGTGAGTAAGATGATGTTCCACAGCATGCTAATATATCATGAACTAGATGCTGAGGGTACAACATTGATCATGGGAGTGCACACGCTAGCAGTGATCGTGCAAGCATTTCTAGCAAGAGTTTATCTTCTCAGAGGTTCCTTTTCAGAAGTGCATCAGTAGAAAGTCACAAATTAAATTTTAAATTATTCTTTTCAATGCCTGCAAGCCCAAATAAAAGTAAAGGAGGATTGGTGGAAAAATATACGTTTGTGTTTACTAAACTTAGACTTGGGCTTTAGGAGAGGTCTGCTTATGAGAGACCTTAGCTGTATCAGGTAAAGATTTGTTTTTGTCTTTAAAACTAGACAAAAGCACTGTTGTTGGGAAAGAAAGGTTTGGTGGAGGAGAAATAGTTACAAAAGATATGTCTTAGAACAATTTTCTTATTCATGTCTTCAGCCTTTTTTTAAAAAAAACAAACAACTGACTGTTTTGGGAGCTTTTCCCTTTGTGGTTCTGCTACTTCTCATGGTTGTTGGGTTCTTTGCTTTCCTCTGTTTTATTCTGCTTTCACATACTCCTCCTCTGGCTACCATGGAATAAGGTAACGTAGTGGAAGCATGAAAGGAGAAAGTGAGCTTAACCATAGATTGACAGCAATAGTTGGAGAAGACTTTCTATCTCTTTGAAGTAAGTGTTGGCACCTCCTCAGTCTACTCTGGTTCATAGAATTCAGTCTGGAAACAAACAGGATGAAACTTCGGCTTTTGACCTTAAAACCGTACTTAGCCGATGTGGAAAAATGCGTTCTTCCTACTCCTTCCCCTTGCTAGTCCCCCAAACACACACACAGTGAGATGTCCAGAGTACCCGCATGTCCACCGCCTGTGCGTGTTGAACTTGGTCCAGTAATGCTAATGTTTTACCTGCTTTCTGTCAGTGTCAGCTGGTGCCCGTGGAGGTGAACTCTGGATAGGTAGCGTTCCCAGATATCCTCTGGAAAACTTTAACTTCGGTGCAGATTCCTCTGATGTAGCTAATGGAGATGGCATTGGCTTCTACCTTGGAGTGGACTGATTTATCCTGAAATGACTCTCTAACCTGCGGCTTGAACAGTGCAGTTGGTTCCGGTGCAAATAGATTCATTCTGAAGTGATGGACAGTTCAATTCTCATGCAAAATAGCTACATCCTACCAGAAGGGGTTGAACCAGTTTCTCTGAACAGTGATGACCTTCACTGTACAGTTTTGGGTATGTCTCAGGGATTCCTTGTGAAAATAAGGGCAGTTAACAAAAAAAAAAAAAAAAGTAAATAGTTTTAAAAGTAAATAATAATTTAAGGTAGAGCGTCACCTAAGTGAGAGCGCAAGAAGGAGAAATCTTTGTTCAGTTTTATAGTCCACAGTGTCTGGCTTAGGGACTCTTTCTCTTCTCGGGGCTCTCATCTCAAGTTCAACATACAGAATCTGTTTCATCACGCTCAGCTTTAAACTTTTTATTTAAAGATTCCCTTCCCCAATGAGCTTTCAGAATACTTATTGTAGATTTTAAGAGAAATGGTATATTAATTTATGCTATTAACATCACCTCATAAATTATAAGTTTTATACTAAAGCTGTATTGAGTGTAATGAATTATGTTGCATATGTGTTTTTAATAGCTATAAAATTATATTCAAGCTTTTTTGGAAAAACAAACTAGTGAAGCACCTTTTTACACTGGATCTTTGCCGTGTCAAGGTGTACAGCTATTCTTTGCTACCTTGCAGATATCTATATATATATATATAGATATATATATAAAAATAAAATAAAATGGTATCCTGTATCAACAAAGCATAGAACTCTTTTTAACCCTTATATTACTGTTCCTATAACTCTTTTTAAATTTTATTTTGAGTGTTACATTCTGCAATAATTTATCCGTGGTTTGTACCTATGATTAGAAATTTAGTTACAGGGTAAATAGATCAAATTTTAAAAATCCAACTACTGTAGCTGGAAGTTGTGAACCAAGTTTGTAAGATCTTTTATCTTTTTTTTTTTTTAATGTATTTATTTCCAGTTAGCTCTGTGAGTTGGAATTTGAAAAGTCAGAACATTAGGAATCTACAGTGTCTTATTCAGGAATATTTCCCCTCCTTTCCTCACAAAGGAATTCCCACTGTGACTTATAAATAGAATTAGACTGCTTGTGTGCATGTATGTATTATATATACACACAAAAAATATGCATTGGGGGGGATGTATGTGCGATACGAATGTGTATATTGTATGTAGGTCATAGTTTTGTAAAGAGAAAAGTAGTTGAGAGGTGATGGAATGTATTGTAGAAATGTGATTATTTAGTAGGGGGTTGTTATGTCCTCACTGTTGTATAAATAACTGAAACTCTCTACTACATAATCTTCTGTTATAAGGCTAACTCTGATATCATGTCAATTTTACTGTTTTTTAAATGAGTTGCATTGAGCCCTGTTTAAAATGCCATGAAAATACCAAGCTCCCAAAGACAGCCTTTAAATAAAACAAAAGGGGGAGGAGGAGGAGAGATGGGAGAAACGAGTGGTGTTTTTCAGGAGAAACTGAAATGGGAAGGTTTGCATTTGGCGGGATGGGGAGGTGTGGGAATTGCTGTATCTTTGCAAATTAGTACCTGAATCTCCTGTGGTCTGACTTGGAAAATGTTGTCAATCAGTGTACTTGTGTTTTCTGATTAGGTTGTAAGGGACACTGTTTGTGGAGTGATGTCCATTCTGTAAAAGGATCTTGCCTTCAAACTAGTTTCATTTCATTCCTGAGGGTCTTTGTGCATCTTAATTTTGCCCCAAAACTGCTGTCGTGGGATTGCAGAACAAAATACTCTTTTGATCCAGGGAGTTTCACTTGCACTGTGAAATTCTGAATTTAATTATGGCCACTTAAATTTTTTCTTTTTTTTTTTTTCATAATTGGAGAAAGAGGATTTCTTTATAGGAGTTCTCACTTGAAATTGTGAGAAGTCAGAAACATTCTTACAGATTGGCTTACTCTTCATACTGTTTTATTTAGGCTGGAGAAAGTAACCTAACTGTTATTTATTCATACAGTATCACTTTCAACGATGATGATCCTGGTGACTTTAAAAATCTGTTTAGAAAAACAAAGCTTCCAGTATTGCACAGACATTTGAAGGCTTTTTTTAAGCAGTTGCAAATCAAATCTTAATTTCCAATTTTTGTTTTTTTCTATATCCCCCTCCCTACCAGTATGTTGATACCCTCCAGTCATCCCTCCTCCTTTCCCCCTCCCCACAATTTGGTTCTGGCACATACGCATACAAGTGAAAAGGCAGGGAGGTGGAAGTTGTCAGAGGCCTTTCCTTCTGCTTATTTGGTGGTAATAGGACTTAGCAGCATAAATCTTTATGCCTTTATGGGGAAGAATAGACCCATTTTTGTGTATACCTGTACAGAGAGATATATCTGTATATGAGATGTTGGTAGCACTTTGCTGAATGTGGACTTGCCCTCATGATATACAATAAATACGTATGAATGCAATCGATCTAAATCTATATGTACACGCATACAGATGTATAGATGGAATATACATTGTATCACACACGTCTGCATTAGTTGTGACATGAGTAAGTGTGTGAGCTAAAGAGAGAGACTACCCACCTAACGTACGTGTAACAGGTAAGCACTTGTGCCAAACAAGGTTGTTTTCATTCTTCTGAGGGATTTGGATGACATCAGTGACTGATCTGAGCTTGGTCAGATTTGTGTTACCTCAGCCCTCCCAGTGGAGTTCCCTTGATACGTTTCTGCTGTTGTTTATTCTGTATTAATACTCGTTGAGGCCTCTTGCAATGCCGACCTCTTCTGCTTCTCTGCTCCATTGCCTCCATTCCAGCTCCTCCTTGTCCCCGCATCTCTACAGTTTCTCTTGCTAGCAGCCGTCAGCTTTCATGGCCCAATCCAGCTCTGCTTACGCATTAGGGAAGTTCTCTTGGTGACTGTGGTGGCAGCTGAATTGGGCCCTGAGCACTTGCTTGAACTTCTGCAGAATTTCCCAGCCATTCAATTGTGCTTGAGTACAACTGCGGCTGATTTGCCGATGAACGCAGACTTTTCTTAGAACCCGATGCAAAGCTTCCTAGCATATTAAAAGGTTAACCCAGCGTCATATTTTAGAGGTAAAGGTTCAAAACAAGAAAAACAAACCCACCAAAAATGATCTTTAATTTTCAGCCCCAGTGAGAAAAAGGGAGTTTAGTTTGTGTTTCCCGTAATGCAGGCAGGCAGCAGAAGGCAGCCCTGTGCTCTGCTCTGAGCAGTGAGGTTGTCATCAAACATATGAAGAGAAACACAGCTCATTACATTTTACCATTAAACAGATTTTAAAGTGAGCTGCAGAGTTGACCATTAACATGCTAGCACTTTGCATCTAATCGGGTATTGAATGATTTTGCTTACGCAAGTAAATTTGGGTTTAAGTATTTTATTTTCTGTTTTTTGGCTAAATGGAGTTTCTATATCCTTTTAGCAGAAAGCAGCTGTCAGAAACCTGCTCAGTCACATTTAAGCACTGTTGAAACTCCTGGCTAACTTAGGCTTCAGGTTCAGTGGAGAATGCTGCTCCAGTTCTGTCATCGCTGCATTCTGCGTTTTCAGTATGGATATGGCACGATTTTACTTGGCCACAATTCAGCCATGGAATTTTGTCTTCCTTGCATTTCTATTAGAAAAAGGTAACTGGTATACTGTTCCATCTGAGCTTTCATGCGATCATACATGATGATTTCTATAATACATCTGTTCGGGCGTGTGTATGGGTATGTCTGTGTACTGTGTGTGTATAATATAATATATACACACACACATATTACACTATTTCAGTTTATGTATGTGGAGAACATACCCGTTGGTTCTCTCCTGATATATACTCATGCATACCTATATTAAATATGTATATAGTGTGTAGATGTCCTGCATATACATGTGTATATGTTATGAACCTTGGTTGGCAGTTCTTTTCCCCACTTTTTTCAAATTGCTGTCCCTTCTGACATATTTTCACTGAAGCTGCATTATATAGAAGAAATGGAGAAATGTGTTATCAAAGTTTTATTTTAAAAAGGAGACTCTTAATTATCTAAAGCCATTTGTAATTGTCTTTTGAATTTTTACTAGAAGGGTTGTTATTTAAAAAAAGAAAAAAAAAAGGAAAAAAAAAAAAGAGAAAACAAAAAACCAAAAGCAAGCAGACAAGCCCTTATTCCCACCATCACTTAGATGGACATAAGAAAGAAATGGAAACACAAGATTTTAAGTATTTACTTCCTTCAGGAGTTTCTAAGGCATACTGTAATCGCCTTCTGCCCCATCCCCCCTTTTGTCCAATTTTAATTAATGATTCATGGTTTCTTTTACACAGCTTTTTCCCTCATTACTTTACTTTCATAAATCATTGTTCACCTCCTACATTCAATAGTACTGATATCACTAAGGAGATTTCATGTCCTTCTGTCCTTTTCAGGAGAAATACCAGTGCATCACTATTGTGTTACATTTTAACATACTTTGTGGAGGATGGATGTTTTTATTGAAGATGTCTATAACAAGTCTTTAACTTATTTAATGTGAGAAGCCTTCATTGGAATCTATTGTTTGTTTATTTCCAACGAGTTTCTGCAACTGTTTTTTCACCAACATATTAAGTCGTTCTCTTATTTGATGTCTGAGGTTTTAGGGTTTGGGTTTATTGTTGTGGGTTTGGGTTTTGGATTCTTTTTTCCCCCCCTTCAATTCCCAAAAATGTTTATCTGCAAGTGGAGCAAAGCAGATGTCAGAATCTCAACCGATATCCTTTTTGCAGTTAAAGGTAAATATCTTTGTCCTAGATTTAATAAAAGAGAAGGTGGCAAATGGACAATCTGAAGTGCTTGGAGGGAACGCTCACTTTTTTTAAGGCTGTCTCAGAGCAGTTTGTGTTTGGTGTCATTTTAAAGGTAGCTTGATCATGCTTTGATATCAGAAACAGCCTTGTAACAAAGAGCCTCGTACAGTTGTTTGGCCACTAGAGTTTAAAATGTGAACAAGTTGCAGTGGGAAAGCAAAGGTGAGGCAGTGTATTTTGAACCAGTGAATTGTAGCTTGCAAACGTAACCTGATTTTGAAGTAACTGCATGGTAGCAAGGATTAGCAGTCTCTTACACCCCTTCTCTCTTCCCTCTCATCCCTGACACATGTGTTCAGCATACCGTACATTGGGAAAATTAAACAGCTTACTCCAGCAAAGCTAAATCCACTTAATGACTGCTTAAAGGGAACATACAAACTCGCATTGCCGCATCCCGTCTCATGGTATTAGCTGGAAGACTAGCTAATACGCACAAAAAGCCCAGTCCAGGTTGCTTCTGCTGATGTGTCACTTTCGGAGAGTGCGGTGCACGGGGATGGCCCTTTCCTACAGGGTCCCCGGCAGCGACAGCAACTCGCACTACTGCTTCTAGTGCTGGAGGCCCACGGACAGCATTCCAGGGGTGGGTAGGAAAGCTTGCGTTTGTACTTTCCCTTTAAATAGGAAAGGTTGGCTCACGTGTTCCTCATACTTCTCAATGAATGTACTGTATTACCATTTAAAAAAAAAAAAAAAAAATCAATGGGGAGAGATTTGCAGCAGCTGAAGGCCACACCGTCCCCTATTACCATTTAAAAAAAAAAAAAAAAATCAATGAAATGATAATAGATTGGTCTCCTTTTGTTATCTGGTCCTTGTTTAATTTGTTTAAGGGTTTTTGTATACAAAAGTTTACATTTTTATGTATATTTTTCTTGTGTAAAAACTGATGTAATATGTGTATAAAACACTGTATGTATTATCTGTATATAGTGTGACAAAATGATTTTCTTTCTTTCTTTTGGATGTATTAATAAATCTTGCTGTGAAGTAGCCGTGTTTACTACGATGAAACCCTCTTCTTCACGCCATTTTGCTAAGTCCACGATGTATGACTATTGCCCAGGCTGAAATCTAATCCATTAAGTGATTTATTCTTTTTTAAAACATATCCTAAGTACAGTTATTAAACTGTACTTTGCTTAGATAGCTGTAGAGTCTGATTATGCTCTTGCTTATTCTCTGTTCCTTTCTAATAACATTAGCTAATTAGTTTTGCAAACAAGCTGGGGTCTTCAATCTCAGTACGGATTCTAATTATAGTGCTTTCTAGCTCTGGATCACTGGCCTGGAGACAGATCCTCTTCATCTTGTTTTCTGTTTTGAGTTGCAGAACTGTACTTGAAATATAATTTAAGGGGTAGAGAATAGAATTTTATCTTATATGTTGTTAAGTTTTCTAAGATTTAAAGAAATATATACCTGCTTCATCACTGAAACTGAGAAGTTGGAGTTTGGTGTTATTTTGAGGATTAGCACGTGAATGAGAAGTGATGGTTGCTGAGTTGCCGTGGGTCAGGTCTCAGGCAGGGTTGCGAGCCAGGTCCTGCGTGTGGTGACCACCTGGGTTGGTCAGACGCTGGGCATCACTACTGCTTCGTTTGGACGAGCCAGCCATGAACGGGGTTCAAGCTGCTGTTCCTGCCGCCTTGCTGTGACTGGTGCCATCTAGACTGCCTTGGCTGGCATCGACCCTCCAGTGCTTGGGTTTGCTCTCTGAGACTGGCTTTTCCGCTCAAAAGGATGTCCTCTCTTTAGATGGAGCTACAGCTTGGATCCTTTGCAGTAAGTAGATGGCTGCTTCATCTTCCTCTCACTGTTTGTTTTGGGAAGTCTTCCCCTTTGCTTTCTGACATGAGGGTGTGTGCTACAACTGGTGTTTGCTTTCCTAGTCTCCATCTCCTATGTGTTTGAAGCGGTGACTTGCAGGGGAAAAGCAGTCATGCCCTAGGTGAGACCATCTTCCAGGTTCTGTTTTTCATAAGCAGTCTCACTTAATGCTGCCCAGATCATCCGAGTAACTATCAGCAGAGATTGATGAGAAGAGGAATCAGTAATTTTACTTTTCTTTTTAATGAACAGTGGCCCAGCCATTCTAGACAGTGTAATTAGAGCTGCGTTTCTTAGTGCCTGATTGTAATTCAGGCCGAGGGATACGCGGTGACAGTGAGCGATGTAGTCTTCCATGCTAACACACGCTGCAAAGGTTTCGCAGCAAAGGATGGAAGTGGTTTGTGCTTTACTACCTTGCCTTCCTGGGAGATGGGAGTACACAGAAAGAGCTGCATCCAGACATTTGTCAAAACAGAGCCATGACAGAAAAGATCAGATGCTTAAAGTAAACAAAAGGGGAGTCCAGCAGCGTAAGTTCAATTCAATATGGCTGGAGAAGATCTACCCCAAGCTTATGCGTTCTAGGGAATTTTCAGGGTTATGGTCCTGAGGCATTTGGACACTACAGGGGTAACAGTGATGAGGCAGTTCTGTGCAGTTCCAGCTGTGCATGTGGATGTTGCAAAGCTGGTCCTTTGGAGTGCTCCTGTCTCAAAGAGCACTCAAATTCAAAATATCAAGAGATGGAAGAATTGATCCTTATGGAGAAAATAGTTGTTAAAAATCTGCTTTTAGCAAAACAGCAGAAGTAAGCTGTTAATCGGTGTAGGATTTGTAGGCCGCGATGAGGAGTAAGAAGGTAGAAGTTAGAAAAATGGGGGCTGTTCCCTGGGGATGACTCCCTGGCAGAAGCAGAGTTGCCTGGTCTGCTCCTGAGCTGAGTGTTCTCATGGGGCTTGACGAGAGATGGGCTGAGACCAACTGAATCACCTGGGATTTTTTTCCCAGCATTTCCATAAACAACAAAGAAATGCTGCTCTTAGAAAATGTTTGCATGGGTCTCAGTCTGAAACTTTACAGAAACAATCGGTCACTGTTCTAAAGCATTTCAAAACACAAATAGGTTTTCCTTGAAGTATCAATTCAGGAAGAATGTTGTACATCTTTCTTTGTATTTTGACAGTCTTTTCGAGCTCCAACAGTAGCCTTTTAATAGTTGACAATTATTTTCTCAGGAAAGCTCATTTAGTTTGTACTTGAAAAGCAGGTGACATTTTGTTACAAGAGCAAGTGGGACTCTCATATCTGGTGAAGCAATTGGAAGGAGTGACCTGTATTAAATTTGGCAGTGGGCTTCT
Organism: Calidris pugnax; assembly: GCF_001431845.1. Taxonomy (NCBI): domain Eukaryota; kingdom Metazoa; phylum Chordata; class Aves; order Charadriiformes; family Scolopacidae; genus Calidris; species Calidris pugnax. The sequence continues at coordinate 14,444,503 of NW_015090990.1, read as the reverse complement.
TACAGAGGTGAAGACAACCTCTATCTGTTCCTGCATAGTCACAGAGCCTACATCCCAGTGAGGACTGGTACTCTGCAGCTGCCAGGCCTGAATTGGAGATATAGGATGCTTATTTTAAGGGGCTAGGAAGTGATTGTACTGGCATGAAGTTCAGCTCAGGAACGGCTGCCTTATTTTACTGCTATTGCTAATTTATGACTTGTGGAAGGTGCCGGTGAAGAGTCTTGGTACTGCTGAATCTAGTAAGAAAATTGAAGTGTTGTGCTAAAAATGCCCCTGAAAGCAAAGTAGCTTTGATATTCAGATGCATTCTTGTGCTTCTGCAGGGTACAGGGGTACAAACTTTCTATGCCCATATCCAGTAACTCCTTTGACAGGTGTCCTTAGGACCAAGAGGCTTGCATGTCCTGCTCATCTCTCACATCTCACTTACAATAGCCACCAGCATGGGGGAGAGTCCTGTAACGTGAACTCAGTCTGGCTCTGATGCCTGTTTCTGCTCAGCTTGTGCACCAGCTTCAGGTTCTTCCCTCTTTAAGTTTAAAATTTAAAGCCTTTGCTTTCATGCTGTGCAACTCTTGATGGAAGAAACCCCCTTGTAACCAGCCAGCAACTGTCCCAGGGGGCTCTTGCAAATCTGATCTGCAGGGCCCTCTGTGATGCTGATACAGATGTAAATGCTGTCCTGCTGACCAATATTTTTTCACAGCTCCCTTGTGTTCTGCAAGCCCACATTTCCTAGGAGGGTGCCACGGACTTAAGCCTCTTCCAGCTTCCCAATTGTAGCCATATTGGATGCAGTGGTGCCCCTTTGCAGCAGGAGAGAAAGTGCTGTGGGGAGAAGGAGGGGAGAAGGTCTTTCCAGCTCTAGACCTGTGCTGTGAACCCAGGGAGGGCAGCAAGGCTTGCAAGGAGCCCAGCTGACATCTCCCCTGTATAGACAGTCCTTCATCAAAGCATCTGTGTGGTACCTGATACAACAGGGTATGGGTCATGTTGAAAACAACTTCACAGATGAAAAAAAATCTTAGTTTTTCTTGGGTTTTTAGTGTGTTGGAGCATTTCTCTTCAAGCTGTGGCTCTCTTGCACCGAGGCTTTACACGTGTTAAGAATGGCAACGTTCACAAGGAAATGCATCGGGCCCAAACTACAGCTGAAGGAGTAGCAGCAACCCTGGCTCACCCAGGTGGTGCCAAAGCATCGTCAAGAATAGAGATGCTGATTTATGCCACATTTGGGCCAGTACTCTGCCAAAGTTTGATTCTGAGCTGTGAGTCTCAGTTACCTGTGGTCAGTTAGAAGTTAAGGCTTCTTCCAGCGAAAAGGTGGCAGGACCAGCAGCCCGGCTGAAGTGTTCTACAGTAATGCATGCAGCATGGGCAACAAACAGGAGGAGCTGGCAGCCTTTGTGCAGCAGGTAAGCTATGATGTAGTCACCATCATGGGATTGTGGCAGGATGACTTGCATGACTGGAGTGCTGCATGAGATGGCTACAAACTCTTCAGAAGGGACAGGTAAGGAGGGAGAGGAGATGGGGTGGCTCTGTGTGTTAGGGAGTTTTACAAATGTCAGGAACTTAATGATGGGGACAACAGGGTTGAGTATGGGTAAGAATCATAGGGAGGGCCAACAAGGCTGATATTGTGGTGGGAGTCTGTTATAGACCACCCAACCAGGACGTAGAGGCAGATGAAATATTCTACAAGCAGCTGAGAGAAATCTCAAGCTCACTAGCGCTTGTCCTTGTGGGACACTTCAACCAACCTACCAGATTATCAGCTGGGAACACAATACAGCTGAGAGGGAACAGTCTAGGAGGTTCCTGGAGTGTGTTGAGGATAACTTCCTGACACAGCTGGTGAGGGAGCCAACTAGGGAAGGAGCCCTGCTGGATCTGCTGTTTGTAAACGGAGAAGGACTTGTAGGGGATGTGATGGTTGGTGGCCATCTTGGGCACAGCGACCATGAAAAATGATAGAGTTCTTGATTCTCAGAGAAGCAAAGAGTGGGGTCAGCAGAACTGCCACCATGGACTGCCAGAAGGCAGACCTTGGCCTTTTCAGGATCATCCTGAGTGCCATTAGGTGACACCTGAAGGACAACTGGGTGATCAGGCCCAGCCAGCATGAGTTCATGAAAGGCAAGTCCTGCTTGGCAAACCTTATCTCCTTCTATGATAAAGTGACCTGCTTGGTGGATGATGGAAAGGCTGTGGCTGTTGTTTACCTGGACTTTAGTAAGGCCTTGGACATGTTTTCCCACAGCATTCTCCTGGAGAATCTGGCTGCCCATGTATCAGAAGCTGTCCCTTCTGTATCAGAAATAGTGTGATGAGTAGGACTGGGAAAGTGATCATCCTCCTGTACTTGGCACTGGTGAGGCTTCATCTTGAATTCTGTGTCCAGTTTTGGGCCCCTCACTACAAAAAAGACACTGAGGTGCTGGAGTGTGTCCAGAGAAGGGCAATAAAGCTGGTGAGGGGTCTGGAGAACAAGTCTTATGAGGAACTGCAGAGGGAACTGGGATTATTTAGTCTGGAGAAAAGAAGGCAGAGGAGAGACCTTATCACTCTCTACAACTACCTGAAAGGAGGTTGTACAAAGGTCGGGTTGGTCTCTTCTCCCAAGTAACAGACAATAGGGCAAAGGAAATGGCCTCAAGTTGCACCAGGGGAGGTTTAGATTGGATATTAGGAAAAAATTTTACACTGAAAGTGTTATTAAACACTGGAATAGGCTGCCTGAGGGAAGTGGTTGAGTCACCATCCCAGGAGGTATTTAGAAGATGGGTAGACATAGTGCTTAGAGATATGGTTTAGTGATGGTTTTTGTCAGTGTTAGGTTGATGGTTGGACTAGATTATCTGAAAGGTCCCTTCCAACCTAGACAGTTCTATGATTCTATGGTTCTACAATACTGGCACATCAGCAGAGTTGGTCCATGTTTGTGCCAGTGGAATTTGTGCAGAACTGGACCCTTGAAGTGTTCACAGATATTTCCCAAAGTGATTATTGTCACCATTTCTACATGGGGCATGTGGGCACCCAGTTACAGATTCCATGTGTCTCTCCATGGTGGTGGTGATTCCCCTCCAGCGCTGGGAGAGCTGCCTGAGTCTGGGGTCCTTAAGTTCTTACAACCAATTTAGGGCAGATCTTCAAAATAATGCCTTTGTTGGATTTTATTTTCCATTTGCTAATGAAAAATGTTCTTTACCATCACCCAATAAGGATGAACCCGACTGGCATGTGGAAAGAGGCTTAAGGAGTGGTTCTGTAAGTGCCTAGAAACATACGAACGGATTAAATCCAAGACACATGAGGCATCTGGGGTTCTTCCCTGCACATTCCTGCTGCCCATTGGTGTAGACATTTAAACTTGCTGCCTGAATCAAGAGACACATATTAGCATCAGCAGAGGATACCTCCCTAAGTGTGTAGTCTTCTATAATTTGTGCTCTCAGCAATTTGCATGCATTTGCTACGGCTGCTTTAGTAAAGAGCTTTTCCAGTCCAGCTGAGTGTTCAAAGTCAGCAAAGCCACTTGACTTATATCTGAGAGCACTTGGTGGTTGGGTTTTTTTTGGTTTTGTTTTTTAATTTCCACCCCCTCCCCCCAGTTTAATGCCTTGTTTAATCCTGCAGAATGTAATTTTTCTGTTAAAAAGCATTTGCTCAGTGGAGCTAGCCAGTTTCCTCTGTTATTAATCTCATTTTTTCTGCTCTCCCTTGGGTCTTACTGTTTAATATAGCTTTTGGGGTTTTTTCCCTTCCTGCTTTATTGCTCAGTGTTTTGCCTATTCCATACAATGTTTTTGTCTTGTCTTCTCCATCTCCTTTTTCCTCAGACTGCAACTAAAATTGTTGTTGAAGAGATTCTGGTAAGCAAAATTAGATTCTGAGAACTCAGAATTGTTCCTTGTCAGACCTTATCCTCTTCACTTTGTTCCTTTATCTCTACCAGCTCTGCCCAGGTACAAGGCCTTGCTTGTCAGAGCTACTTCTAATACCCCTAATTAAGAAATTAGAATCAGTCAAGGTCTCATACAAATATACATGTTGCCTGGGGTAGGCCCTTTCAAAGATGATGGAGATGAGGATCTTGACAAATAATCTCTCTTGAAAAATTCAGCGAAGCCGCTGTGGTGTTTTGCATGCCATGCATAAGCTGGCTGCCTGTAGCAAATTTCCTGTGATGACACGCCAGAAAGATGATGCCTTTATCAGACACCGTTTCCCATTAAAAATGCCTAGAAAGCTACCAGCCCTGCTTGTGTCAGTTTGCTGTGATGTTGGCTGCTTTCACACAGCCCTGTGCTGCGGGGAGCAGAGTGTTTCATGGAGACTGTGCTGTGTCTCCCTGCTTTTGGGCAGACTTTGCTCACAGGCAGCACTGCTGCCATCTGCCTTTGCCAGGTGAAGAGAGAGCAGGGCGGGTGGGGGCAGCTTAACTCTTAATTAATTGAATACTCGCAGGCACTCTTTTCCTTAATGTCCCCCCAGTAACACAGGGTATTTATCTGCAAGCTTTCTACACGTCTCTTCCTTTCTTTCTACGTGTTTCTTCATGGATTTTATGACTGGTGCTTTTAACTAATGTCAGAATCCGTATCGAGCTGCTCTAAGCTGAGCCTGTAAGAGACAACCAATGCATGGACCTTCTAGTGGCTCTAAATGTAATCTAAACTGTACAGGAAATGGTGGAGGATACCAGCAGAAAAGAGCAAGTGACTCAATGTGTCTAAGCCTGTTCGGTATCATTGGGTCACACAAAAAGTCACTGTCCTTATCTTTCAGCTCTGGTGCCTGCATACATTTTGGAAGCCCATCTCACAGGCTCTCCATTGTCCCATGCACCTCACCACCCCTGCAGCACCTGGAGCACAACTGGCTTCACCATCATCTTGCATGCTCTTCCCTCCACATCTTCCTCTTTGTCTACGTACTGTCTCCTCTGGTAGGACACCCTGCAGACTTTGCTGTCTTACACGCCAACCTACTCCAGTGGAACCAAGCTCTTGCTAGCAGCTCTCTCTGGTCTGCTTTCATCTCCTGTCCAAAGCTCCAGTTCTCAGGCCATGGAGCTATGATGGAGAGTATTTTTCATCCTCTTGCTGCCTTATCAGCCCACCAGCCCACATTGCTCACTGTCTTATACAGGCAGCTATCCAGGTATGAAACTCCCTGGCTGGAAAACTGGTGGGTTTTAAACATCATGTTCCTTCCGTGTTACTGTCTGGTACTGTAATTGAAATGTGGTCTGTGGTGTGTAATGCTTAAATACATCAAAACTATAAAAGAACATCCTCTTTTTACTTTGGTCATCTCTAATGCCATAAAAATGAATCCACTCATTCATATAATTCATCATTCAGCCTTGTTTTCCTTCTGCCTCCTGTTTTTCCACCAGCTGTTTGGGACTTGATTTGCAGCGGAAGATGTTGTTTGATGGTGGGGATATACCAATGAGAGCAAATGGTTTCAACCTCTTGCACTCAGAGTATTAAGTTTTATGGCTTTCCCAGTGCTATAAAACAAACACATCCTATCTTATTTTTCATTTTGGTCATCATTCTGTTTATTTTTCTTGCAAGGTTTTATACCAAGATAAGAGTTCTCAGAGGTTTTTGTTTACTCTGGGAAAATGGCTTGGCAAAAGAAAGTATTACTGTGCAAGGCTTGCGTTGTGAAATTGGTTTACGGCTGTAATTTTTATGTGAAAGATGCCAGACTCTTAACAATCGAGAATTAAGTTTTCTACTTCTATTTTCAAACAGGTAATTTGCTAATTATTTACCTAGGGATTGTTCCTTGCTAATGGCCTATCTGAGTCTGTGCCATACTTATAATAACCCCGCTGTCATGATCTATGCAGGAGAGAAATGCTGTTCCTCGGGCAGAAGAGAAGAAGGAAGGCAGCAGCCCGGGAGGTGCCTCGCTCTCCTCTGCACTCACCCCGGTCATGCAATGGTCAGCAGAGACCCAGTTTCTCAAGGGCTGCAAGCTAGCATTAGCGCTGTTAACCACACAGCTCCATTTGCCCCAGCTGCAGAGCAGGACCTGGATGGGTACCTGCTGGGTTGCTTGCTTGGTGGAAGCAGGCTGTGTGCCCACACAAATGTGCAATGGTGGAAGAGTGTTGTCGTTGCAGATTCAAGTACAGCTACAGAATACGTAGTATATTCTTGCCTGAGATTCAGGCTATTTTCTGCAACCCAAGACTGGGACCTGAAAGCCATGTTTTTGAATCATTATAACTGTAGCTGTAGTCCACGTTGAGTCTCAGACAGCACCACAACACAATGGCCACCTGCCAAGCTCACTCCCTGGCGGTGAGACCTCTCTGTTGGATCATAAAGCTTCAAATCAAAAGGTTTGCATTTTCTCTTCTTTTCACTCATGAAGAGTCGCTGGCAGTGCAACACAGCTCTCCTGTTTAATTCCTCCCATGTCTGAACTACACCCGGAGTCCTGTCCTCCAGACCTGCACTGGTGTTGACACTACCCCCATCTGTGCCAGGCTGGCAGGGCTGTTTGAAGGGACCTCAGTCAGAAGTGTGGTCCCCACCAAGCATGTGAGAACTGCTGACCATGGTGTCAGGCCCTGGGAAAGTGCAAGCAGTGAGAATCCAAGCAGGTGGCCAAGGGCAGGGCTAAAGGTGTTGCAGCTTGCCACAGAGGGTGACTTGACCTAGGTGGTCCATCAGCTTTAGTTTTGCATTCCTGGTTTTATTTCATTGCCCAGACTCTGCAAGGAGCAGCAGGCCATCGTAAGAGGTTTTTGTAACATAAGTATTGCCTGAGTTTTTAATAATCAACCCAAAGTTGTTCCTGACCTTCCTGACCAGGTTTGTTTCAGAGTGCCTGTGATGGTGCTGATGGTGAGTGCCTGGCAGAAGGGACAGCGTGTGAGCTGTGGGGCTGGGGCTGTGCAGGGGATGCTGAGGAGCAGGACGGGGCCCTCAGTTTCAATTGTTCTTTTCAAACCCAGAAATTACATCCTGCAATATATGGTATAGTCTGTGCAGGGGCTCACATGTGCAGAACCGATGCTTCCCAAGCAGAGTGAGATAAGGGAAAGCGTGGGGAAGTGGAATATCTTTATTACTTTTTTCAAAGGGAGATTCTCTTTCACTTTTCATTTCCTCTTGCGTTTCCTTTCTGTATTTGTGCTTTAACATTAGGTTTGATTCTGTCTTGATAGCATTCAAGTGAAGGCTTACATATTTCATCAGGATTGTCTCTTTTGTTTTCAGGGCTGAAAGTCCCAAACAATATGAAGCAGTCACAGCCGCATACACATCTGGAGTCCTTTCATCCGCTCCAAACAGGCACTTTCCTTTATTCCTATTCACCCTCATTACTTAATTTCCTAAAGAGGCTGCAGCTCTTTAATGCCTGAGTGACGTATGTCAAAATGTCTCGCTAGGCTCTTCCACTATGTGATAATTCAGTATATCCTGTTTCCAGAGCTGAGGAAATACATTTCCTTCACTTTAGCTCATTACTCTTTAGGAAATTGCTTTTCTTCAATTATCCTGACAACCTGGATTTTGACAGCTCCAGACTCACTGGTTGAAGCTCCTGCAGTCTCTGCAAACACTGTTTTACCTTGAGACTTTTCTGTCCATTATCTATCATGTCCTTCCTAGAGAGGACCTTTTATTTGGGACTTTTCTTACCTCTGCCAATGGAGGCTGGGTGCCAGGATGCAACTTACAATGCTGACACTGAAGGTTTACCAAGAACTGGTTTACCATCCCCTCTCTGACAAGGTAACACGTTGCTCTGCAGGCTCACAGACATCTCCATAGGTGGACCTGTATTACCCATTCCTGTGCTAATGTAACTTTTATGGCCAAGTTTTATAAAAAGAGCCATCACTTGCGTTGTCTGGAACAGGATCTTAAAGAAAGCATTAGCAAAGATAAACTACAGGGAGCACTCCTCAGCACTTTCTAGTCCAAGAGCTACTTAACCTATCTGGAGGAAAAACCACAGATTATCTTGCAGAGAGTTGTCACGAGAGCTTTCATTTACAACCAAATGCAGATAAGCCCAAACTTCATCAGTCTGAACATCACTCTCCTTCCTCCTCCATGCTATTTCTTGTGCATGTAGGCAGATAGCCTCCCCCTTTCCCACACCTCGTGGTCCCCAAGCTCCCTCACCAGCAGCAGCTGGGCAAAACTGGCACAGCCCTCTCCGTACTGGTTTGCTGAGTAACCCCAGTAGCTTCCCAGTGCTTTGTGGCGTCCTCTGACATTGTCTTAGGAGGCTCAGATCCAGACGTAACGTGGCCCCATGCTGAGGCACCTGGTTATCTTATGGCTAAACCAGAAATGTCCTGTGGTCCTACACACGCTTCTTGATACTGTAGGGTGCTAATAGCACCTTCTTACCTCTCAGGGACATCTTGAAGATAAAGCATGTGATTGTGAGGAGTTCCCATGCCATGGGAGGGAGGAGGCAGCACAGATGGAAATCTAGACAAGTTCACAAGAAAACACTATACCAACAGGAGAAAGTATTTGTACTTAATGAGAATCTTGCATTTGAATCCAAGACCTTAGTAAACCCATTTTTTCTTCAAAACTGCTTCACTTCACCCACACGAGGGTCATGACTGCAAAGCACCCCACCTCTCCTAGGGACTGACCCAGTCCATCACCTGCTGCAGAAATCCCCTTGGTGAGCAGAATGATTCTCTTTGTTTTCAGTTTCCATCAGCTCTAGGTGACAAGCTGGAGAACGGCAGTCCATGGCTCCCCCTGGTCTCTCTCAGGAAATAAAAGGCTCCTGTGTCTTCCCTTTCACCTTTCCCCACCAAGGATGACATGTTTTATGGCAAAGTTTCCCCTTCTTTAAGCTGTCCTCCGCTGGCGACGCTGGGTAAGATGCTTTTATTCGCTGGAGATCTGCGGACACATGTTGATGTTACTCCCTTCCTAACCACTGTTCTGCACATGTATCTCATTTTCAGGTGTAATGAACCTCTCTAAGCTTCTCCTTGTCCCATCTTTGAACACTTTTTGGCAGTTTCCTGTGACAGTCTGATGGGAAAGAAGCTTTGCTAGATGAGTGTACTGCTTGCTGATAGGGTTTTTTTTCCCTCTTTTGTGATGAAAAAGTTCTTGTTGGGTATTCATCACCTGGGGTCTCCTTCGGGAGAGAAGACGCACTGCCTGGCAGCAGCTCCACCATTAACAGGTGGTCAGGTGAGTGGGTCTCATGCTCTTTTTAGGGACAGAGCCACTGTGCCTGCCCAGTTCCGTGAGTGGCACCACTTGCCTCAGTTTGGTCCTGGGTTTCATAGCTGTTTTGTGGCTGCTTTTAAGGATGCCTCAAACCCGCAGGTGTGCTCTCCTGTCGACAACTCTTTTGCCTGCAGTGAAAACCAGACACCAAACTGTGGGGAAAATTAATGGCACCTGCAAATTATGTGCGCTTAAATACTGAGCTACTTCATTTGCAATTACAATCAGGTATTTTGGTGTCTGAGGCCCGTGCCTCATGCATCTGCATATCTTAAGCATGTAAACAGCTGGAATTTGCTCTGCAGAACTGCTTGTGTTGGTAGGCAGGGATGCTGGTGTGGCTGTGCACACCATGGTGGAGGTGGCTCTTCTGCGCGTCCAGCGTTGTGTATGCAATGATGGTGATCCCTGCCAAAAAAGCTGCTCTTGCTCTTCCCCTGTCCTCCAGTGACTTCAGGAATGACTCTCTGCTGTTCCCTTCAGTGCACCTGATTGTTGCTGAGGTCCCGAGACTCACCTTGAACCTTGCACCAGGGTACCCTAGCCCAGTTGAGATCCTGCACCACAGCCAGAAGGTAAGATTTAGGTCCAGGAGACCTGCCTGGCCCTCGCTGAGCCCAGCACAGCCTTGGCTACTTATTAAGAGAACCCACATGCCTTTGGCCAAGGGTGCAGTTTTCTGGAGCCCACCAGGACCTCTACATTGCCTCCGTTTTGCCGAAGGGCAGCGTGTGCGTGGTATGCAAGCAGTGAAATCAAGCAGGGATGTGCCACTCTTCCTCTCTCTGTTGTTTCCCTCCAGCTAATCTCAAGTCATTTTGAAAGCTCTTATTTTGGTCTCTCTGTATACAGAAAACATAGCAGCTCCAGGCCCTCATCCCGGTAGTGCACAGGAATGCCATTGCTGCTCTTGACGTCAGCGCCCATGGCTTTCTGTCATGTCCCAGGGCTCGAGGCAGTGGGCAGAGCTCTCCCATGGTGCTGCTAGTCTGGTGGGACTCGGGCAGCTCCAACAGCCTCTCAGCTCGTCCAGCAGGACCTCACACTGGGGAATATGGGTGGAGATTGCTCCCCAGCCCCATCCACCCCTCAGGGAGTGGAAGAGGGGAGTTTGAGCAGCAGGATAGGGATGAGGTTGCATCACTAGCCAAGGAGGCATCTTGGTGCAGCTGTGCCCGTGGCAGCCCTGAGCTCTCATTGGTGGAGCTGCTGGTGTGAGGGCACACAGGGACTTCCTGGGGAAACGGAGACGCTGTTTTTCGAATCCAAAACGAGATTTTAGGCACTTTGTCTGCTAGGTTGCTTTGCAGGTGGCTGGGAAGTTGGAGGCTCACTGTCCCATCCCTCAGGGTTCCTCCTGGGAGCCCGAAACCCCTGGCTGTCCCCAGGGCTCAGTGTAGGAGCTGGCATGGTGTGGGACCAACATTGCCTCTGCAGCGTTACCAACATGTGGAGTGCAACACACCGCAAATCCTAATTTTAATTCTAACATTGGTTTGCTAGAGCAGCTGCTTGACCCCCAAGCCCCCCATCCTCCATCCTGTAGGGGTATGGCTGAGGGGCTGCCTGCCCTTCCTCCCGTGGCTGAGCTTGGGGATGTTTCTTGGTCCCTGTGGGGCAGCTTTGATGCCCAGTGGTGCTGCTGTTCACAGCTTCGTGGCCTGGCCCTTGTGCTGGATAAGGAGGAAATGTGTTACCAAAGTGGGATTGCTGGGAAGGCGCTGGGCTGGGTGAGTGGGTGGGACAGGCAGAGCGAGCTGCCGAGGAAGGGGCTGCCCTGCAGGACAGACTGACAATGTGGAATCGTTAGACAGGCGAGCGAGCCGTGATCAAACAGAGCAGAATCACCTGCAAATGCAAAAAATCAAAGTGCGTCAGGGAAAGCAGGAACACAGAAGGGATAAAGAGCTCAGCATTAGCCTCCTCTTGGGAAGAGCGTCAGGGCAATAATAACTTGCCAGGGCTTTGATTTCTGGTGAACGCCTGCAACGTGAGTGATTTGTTCGCTGCTGGTGGAAGATTTTGTTGGGGCTGAGGAGACTGGGGGAGCAGCCCACGCTCGTCAGCTGTCTCCAGATAAGGAACTGTTTGATGTTGCAGCACCTCTGCCATCAGAACGGGGACGGCTGATGGGCTGCTCTGTGCAGGCACTTCAGTCCAGCCAGCAGCATGCAAGGTCCTTCATTGCTGTTTCTTATCATCATTACTGTAATTGTTATTATTATTATTACTATTGTTATTACAGACACCTGCCAAAACACACAAGCCATTTTTTCTGTCTTCCTAAATGCCAGCACTGATTTTGCTAGTTGTGAATCTGCATGCACATTATCTGGGCAAACCACAGCCTACGCAGCCTGTGTGCCGATGTGGGGGCAATCACAGGGGGCTCCTCGGCAAGAACTGGCATGTGGGGAGGTGTGTGTGCATATCCGTAAGACAGACTGTCATTTCTTAACCATCCTGCTCTTTCCTCCATATTGCAATGCCCAGACCAGGTAAAATCAAGCTCCAGTACGTGGATTTCTCTGTACCCTTTTGGGTGGCCAAGCCTTGGTGTTTCACAGGGCTGTGGGCTGGGTGTGTTTGTATCAAGTTCCTGACACAGCTGTGGAAAGTCAGAGCTAAAAGACTTTAAAGTGGTGATGTTTTTCAGGTGCAGAAGACCTTTTGGCAACCTCTGCATGGGACTTCCCTATTCACAGGGAGGGTCAATGTACATTTACATCCATGCCCAAGACCACACAGCTGAGTGTAACTGGGGTCAGGCCCCCTTAAAGGCAAGGCAAGACATTGCAGTGGCAACTGGTATGGGATTGAGCCTCAGGCCGGGAGAGATATGTAGGTGGAAGGATCTATGATGCAGCCTCCATAAATCAAGGTCAGAGCCAGCGCTGCCATGGCTGGCGGGCAGCCAGGGTGCAGAGGGGAGCACTGGTGGCGAAGCCCTTGCAGACCCTGATTTACATTTGCTGCTGTCTTTTCTGGCACAGAGGTGCACAAAGGTGCATGGAGGAGGTGGGTGATGTCTGGATTCAGTTGATTCACAAGGTGGAAGCAGTCAGCCAAGGTCTCCCCTGCAACTGAGGTCTGTGTGCTGGCACAGCACCCTGCTCGCTCGGCCCGTCATCCCTTTCCAGGTGCAGGCACGGCGTGTGGCACCAGCTCTGAAACACACCACGCACGATGGCAGGAGCACTGCGAGACTGGGAGAGCCTGTGCTGCCGATGAGGCTGTTAACACTCTTTCAGTCATCTAATGTAGAAGTCCTTATGAGAAGACTCTGGCTTAATCTCAGCTCAACTGGAAAAATGCCGATGACTGGAAATGTCATCAGCTGCCTGTGGGCCAGGCTGGCCCTGAGCTGATAAGGAGCAACGCAGAATAAAAATGTCAACACAAAATTGGAGAAACATGGGGGCTGGTTGCATCTCTTCTCCATCACACAGGAAGCAGGGCCCCTCTGCTGCCAGTCCTTCCAGCAGCTGGACTTCCCTAAAGTCTCAGTGAGAAACTCTACACCCTCTTAGAAAGGAGAAAAGCTGCTGATGTCAGTGCCGCAGAGAAAAACTGAGACTCTTGTCCCATAGACTCAAATAAAGATGGTAAGTAAACCCAATTTTTGTTGCTTTCTTTAACTTTATAAGGCAGATCTCGCAATGTTCTGGTCTGGAACCCTGCTTTCTTGAAGCTCTTGCAGACAGCGAGGAAGGAGACCCAACCAGAAGGAGACCCAACCAGAAGGAGAGCTGACCCACCTCCCTCGTTGGCCACCTGGAACGTGGGCTTGGAGCACCAGGTTTGGGCAGCAGCTCCTCTCATCCCATGCAACATGTGCACTCAGGACCCCACAGGAACACCAAAGACTGCAGCTCTTGGGTAAGGAGTAATGCCAAAAGTAATTATCTAACCTTCCCTCTCTGGTGGGAGGGATGTGATAATTCTCCATGGGGAATGGGTTGTAAAGCTCAAACCTTGTGATTTCTGGAGCAGAACAGTGTCTGAAAATGTCACCTGGGCCTTGAATACATCTGCATCCCTTCTCCAAGTTTGCAGAGAAAATAGAATCTAAAGAAGTTTAGGGAACTATACTTGAACATGCCAGCAGATTATAAATAACTTATGAAGTCCTGAAAGCAACCTGTGGACATTTCCATCTGTGTTTTAGTGAGGAATCTTTGAGAGAAAGCTAGGAGGTGGAAGGAGGAGGGGTGAAGAGTGATTTACAAAGGCTGCAGCTGGCATCAGTGCTGGCTTTATGTCACTAAAACACCAGGGTTTAGGAACAAGGGAAGATGCACATGTCCCTCACCCCATTGGATTCCTTGGCCAGACTCCAACTCTGGCACTTGCTGGCTCTGCCCAAGGCACAGGAGCCACCCAGGCTGGTTTCCTTCTACTTTACCACAGCAACCTTGATGTCAGCTCTGCCCTGTGAGGACCCGGGAGGGACATTGTGCATGTGTGCCCAGAGGGTAGCCAGGTGTCTGTGGATGGTTTTTTAGAGGCTGTTTCTTCTCCATCCAGGCGTTCGGAGACAGTCTGTTACTGGCTCAAACCAACCTCCCTGCCTGAGCTTCCCCCAACTCCCTTTTTGACAGCCCTCTCATGGGATCATCTTAGGGACCGAACCCCCAAACTCTCTGCCTGGTTCTGGTCTCCCCCTCACTGAGGCGGGCCCTGTGGGCAGCCGAGTGGTGGCTCCGGATGGGGGGCTGACAGCCCCTGGCAGCACCAGCATCCCCTTGCTGTCCCTATCGCCCCCGACATTTCCAGGAGGGGTGACGGCCGCCGGGCTGCGCTCGGCCTGTCGCCGCTAGGTGGCACTCGGGGCTCAGACACCGGTAGCCCGGGCCGCCTCCGCCCGGCGGCAGGGAACCAAGGGGCAGGGATGGGGCAGGGATGGAAGGGGCAGGGATGGAAGGGGCAGGGAAGGGGCGGTGGGGCAGCGGCAGAGAGGGTTAGCGAGAAAAGTGTCCCCCCCCGGCGTCAGCCGCTGCCGCCTGTCCTTGGGGGGCAGTGGCCGGAGATGGGGTCCGCCGAGACACGTGAAGGTGCACAGAGGGGTGGCCTCGCAGGGCGTTGAGCTCCTGATGTAGGAGAAAAGAGGAAAGCTTTGCTAGAACTCTTGTTTTTCAAATGGATAATTAAATCAGTGGCATTAAGTCCTCCCAATTATTTATTGCCATGGGTACTGTCTATTTATTAATTTGCTCCAGGTAAATCCAGCAAGCAAGCGGTTGTCACACGGCAGAGTTTTGATGGGATCACGTAAAAGGAATCAAAGAGGTTAATTATCGCTGTTAATTACTTGCTTTGCAGAGGAGGCTGCACACAGCACTGCCTGGTGCCTCCCGGGGGGCTTGGAACGCCAGGGCGATGGGGCTGGGGTGATGGCAGCAGCAGGGAAGCCCTGCCACTGGCAGGACACGTGTGGAGGGACTGATGGTTGGGTGGGTGTCAGTAGGTCCAGGCTGGGACAAGGAGGTTTTGTGGAGGCCTCTGGACACCAGTGATACGACCAGGAACGTGTTTCCTTACTTTCCAGCGTGATGTGCTTAATCAGCCTTGACTTCCTGCTCATCAGCCTGGGGCAGTGCTGTTGGAGGGGCTTTGAGGGGAAAGAAGAAGGTTCAGAGGCTGGGAGCTTTTCCTGGAGGGAGTCATGAAGGAAGTTAAAACTAATTTAGCATAACAAAGGAAAGGTTAAGAGGTGACTGGATCATCATCTCTAAGTACTTATTTGGGAATGAGACTTCTGGGAGCAGAGGGCTGTTTAATTTGGAGGACAAAGCCATAAAAACATACAATGCCTGAAAGATGAAGAGAGGCAAAAAAAAGGGGCATCTCCCTTGTTAATGCTTAAGGTTATCTACTAATGTACACAGGGATGGTAGAGTTTCCATCCTTCAGTATCTTTAAATCCAGATTGAAGTTTTTTTGAAAAGACATGCCTGAGGACAGACAGAAATTATGGACTTGTGATTCTGTGGCGTGTGTCTTGCAGGAGTTCATATTAAATGATTTTATCTGATCCTTTGGCCTTAAGATCTATACCTCTCCTTGCAATAGCTAACGGATGCTGCAAACCTGCTAAGTCTGCCTGGTAGTTTGCAGATGACCATGGTGTGATGCACTTTGTTTCCACCTCACCCTCAAACATGGTCCTGCTGTACAGCTGGGACCGCTGTCCCATTGCAGACGGAGGGGTGGCCCTTAAGCCCTACTTTTCCCTCACTTTTCAGCATTTGCAGCATTTTCCCCACACTAGTTTTCTGTCCAGGGGCGGCTGAAGACCCCGTGCAGGGGCTGCTGTACAGTCTGATGAAAGCGTGTTCTGTGGTCTGGGCTCTGCGGTTTGCTGAGGGCTGCTGAGGTGTACGGCGTTGTCTGCAGAGGCCACACGGCTTCATTTCTGCTGAGCTCTGGGGACTCTGAAAAGAGATTGTCACTGAAATAGTGGGAACCAATACCTGCTTTTACAGAAAACTTTCCAGTTTGGGAGAAGGAGTCCTCTCTTGCCCCCAAGAAATGTTCGGGTTTCTGTTGGCTTAGTCCAAATTTGCCTGATGGGGGCATGAACCTAAAGCTCTCAGCTGCCAAATCCTCCTGATTTAAGGTTGCGGAGGTTTGAATTTCTTCTCCTCGGAGTCCTTGAGTTGCTCAGCTGAGCTTTGTGTTAATGCTGGGCTTTGAATTTGCTATTCTGCCCTTGAATCGCTATGCTCTGTTGCCCAACCATGCGGTAGTTCCTCAGCTGATGTAAATCAGTTTAGCTCTGCTGCCTTCGCTCCTCTGTCGCATACCCTGGCTCACGCTGTCTCCCTGCAGCCTGGTGCCCCAAGGCAGCCACCGCAGCAACCCCGCTTGCCCCCACGGGTCCTGCACAGGAAGGTGAGGTTGAGCTGGACATGCCAATTAAAGCCCAGTCATCTGGGGTAGAGCTTCGGTGGAGTGGTGCTCTTGCCATCTCAGTCTTGGGGCCAGGACTTGTCTCTCATATCTCCCAGCCTTTGGGACAGGCAGGTGAAGTGTTGCTGTCTGTCAGCCCCACCAGCGCTGGCGGTGTGGAGGATTTGCCCAGGTCAACGTCACCGGGAGCAATATGTAAGAAGGCAGTGTTCCTGCGCTAGGTCCTTGACTTCAACAGGCTTCCTGGTGGATTCAGACTTCCAGCATGACTCAGGGTATTGCAGTGTATCCTTAAGATAACATCTTTTGCTTGCCAACATGTAGGCTGGCTGCCAATGGTGGGGGAGGAGATCTGTTGTGAGTCTTTTGTATGTGCTCATAGTAAATAGATACATGCCAAATTGATTGCAGTTGCCTTTCTATTTCCCCGCTAGGAATTGAAGGAAGGGAAGAATTAGTCCCCTGTGGTCTGCCCCAAACCACTGCCCCACACCACTTGGTTCCTCGTGTTCCAGTGTTGGGATCCAGTTTTGCAGTGTGGTTCAAGATCCCTGGCCAGGATGCTCTCCCACTCTGTGTCCAAACACACTGTTGGGTGGGAGAGGTGCTGGTGTTCCTGGTTATGGGTGAAGGGCACCAGGGTGCAGCAAGGCAAAGTGACATGGTGGTGACACTGACTGGCTCCAGAGCTGCCCATGGCAGGGACACCCTGCCCAGGTCAGCCCTTGTCCTGCAGAGCTGAACAGTGTGCTGGGCCAGCTCAGCCCCACCTCATGCCCTTGGCCTGTGCCTGCTTGCAAAACCCCAGGACAGCATCAGGTTTTGATCTTCTGCCTCGTTGCCAAACCATTAACTTCCCAGTCTAAATGTTTAATACAATGGCCTTATTTTGAAGACTGCCAGCTGAGCTGCCTCTGCTTGGGACTATAATTTCCAACTGTTCTCTGGCAAGATGCTTTCTCAAATGATTTAAAAAAAAATAATCAAAGTTGTAACCACATCTGTGGCTGCCTTTATCTCTGGGAGCAGGAAAATTAGCTCGGAGGCTGCGAGGTGGTTTCTGAAATGGAAGTCTTCTCCTGCAGCACAGCTCCTGGCGGTGGAAAAGCCCAGCCGCTGATGTGGCTCTCGCTGAAATCTCAGGCGCTGGCGTTCTGTGGCTGACTGAAAAGAGCAGCCTAAAAGCCACCTGATTTAGGCTGTTATCCTAAATCAGCTGTGGGTTCTCTTTTTGCACACCATCCAGCTGTGCTGATATATTGGCAGGCCGACCCAGGAAGGAGATCTATAGTGTTAGTGAGTGGTTTTATTTAAATGCTTCTCTTTTTCTATTAGTTCTTCCTAGGTTCCTCCTAGGCTGCATTATCGGTCCTCCACCCTTTCCTAGCACTGCTGGCAGAGGAGGAAGCAACATAAATTTTTGCCTCAGTGGCATAGAACAGCAAAGGTACAGAGCACATCTTGACCTGTCTCCTGTACATTGCTCCTCAATTAGCGGGCCAAATTGTCTGCTGGTGTGAAAAAACCCACCTCAATGGCATACCAATGAGGTTATACCGGTTTACTGCAGCTGAGGGTCTGTCCACACCATCTCTAGGAAAAGTTGATTAGGTCCAGTGGATTGCTGACTTCTTTTATGAAGAAGATGTAAAAAGTTCTTTTCTTCTGCTAGTGCTTCTCTCTGGGGAGTTGTTGGCAGAGCGAGGCGAGTCTCTCAGCAATAATACATTTCAAAGTTATTATGCCAGCAGAAAAGAAACACAGGGATTTGAACTTGGTAATATATATTTTTTTTTTATGACAGGCCAGAACACTAAAGGGAGCCACCGCCCCGCTGTGCAGACCTCCCTGGCTGTGCAGGGTGCCTGGCTCACTGCACTGCGGGATGCCCACGGCTGCCACTGGCACCCCCTTTCAGGGCTAAGCCCAGGGAGGTCACAAATACAGATCTTGGTTTCGGTGGCTGTGTCCTGCCACCGAGCCAGCTCCTGTGCTGGCTGTGAGGGACAGAGATTCTGGTGGAGCCTGCCCAGCCTCTGGGGATGTCCCTTCTTCTGTCTGCAGACAGATGGGGTCACCTTCTCCCTCCACCCCACTGCTGTAACAAACCTACTGGTGGCAGTGACACGTTCAGGTGGTGAGTGGTGCAGCCAAGCCCAAATATTTGTGCTGCTGTGGTAATAATAATGCTTTCACGTAGGAAATGAGTGAATTGTCAGCTGAGACCTCTTCTTTTTGTAATGATTAACCCACCGCTAATGATTTGATATAATACTGGGCGACATTGAGCGCTGCGATATTGATGTTTAATGTGGTCCGAAGCAAGGGCTCAGGAAGCAATAAAGATTTACTCCAGCTAATGTGTGAAGGCCGGGTTGTCCCTGAGCCCCGTGCTAGCCGATGGCCTCGTGTGTTTGCCGTGGTGTGGCAGCCTCGCCTAACAGAAGCTGAATTTCTGGCTAATAATTTAACGATGGTGTCGCTGTATTTCCAATTACTGGAAAAAGCCATGATTCTTTTTTTGCTCTGTGTTATAAAATCAGCCCTTCATACTCCACGGAGCCAAGGGAGAGCACCTCATCCCTCTCTTTGAGCTCCTAATCGGTCCTGCGGCAAAGCCTGCCCACCCTGCAGCCACTGCTGGGCTGTGCAGAGGTGCTGCCCATGGGGCTGGCAGGCAGCTCCCAAATGGAGCAGGGAGCAGAGGTAGAGCACTGGGGACCAGTGCCAGGGTCCTCCTTGCCTCACACACGGCTGAGGTAGATGGAGCTGGCGCAGACTGGTGCCACAGATAAGTTGGCGTGGGAGGAAAACTTGGAAGGACAAATTACCGCAAGTATTGATTCCCCCAGCTGCTTGCAGAGGGATTTCATTTAGCAACGCTGCCAACGACATTATGTGCAGGATCTTGTCCATGGCTGGTTCGGTGGCATTAAGAGAATTACTTTGGCCTAATGAATAGGAATCAGAATATTTCAACCTCCTCCCTGGAAAGTAATGGTGGATCATCAAGTGTGCAGCCAAGTTCAGGTCTAGTCACTCGCCAAGTGAATGCAAATGACAGGTTGTTTTATTTAATGGAGACCAGGATGTGTTGGCCAAAACTGTTGTCTCTTTTCTCTATGGATTGGTTCCCCTCCCCCTTCTAAATCAGACTTTTTCTCTGCTCCTGACTGGCCTTTTTTTTTTTTTTTTTTTCAAGCATAAGAGATTTTTGCTGACTCTTGCACTGAAATCTGTCTGTAGATTGCACCAAAGCTCCTCGATCAGCTGTATTTTATGCTGCGCTATGGGAGGAGGCAGGAGCCGGTGTGCTGTCGGTGATCACCTCCAGCCTGCTGAGGAGCCAGAGCTCCCTATCTTCTTCCAGCTTGGAGCTGGTGAGATGCTCCATCGCTTCTCCATCCCACCAAGACCAACGTGGCATTGTGGAGCTCAACACCCCGCCACCAGGCCCTTTCTTGGTATGGTGGCATGGGAGCACCTGGGCTGTGATGCTTTTGGGTTTGGACAAACCACTTGCTTTCGCAGAGCACCAAGCATTCTGCTGTTTGGTTGCCCTTCAGCTGGGCACTTGCCAGCTGCTCCCCTCCAAAGCCCATCCCTCCTCCTCCAGCACAGCCCCTGGAAGTGCTGAGCAGTCACCCTTGAGCCACTGCTGTTACCTAATGTCCAACTTGGGTTATCATGACAACAGGTTACAACTCTCTTCATCGCCATGACAATCTCCTGCAAAATTGTTAAAATGTCGGCTTCTGGTTATTTTTAGTTTGTCCTCTATTCCCATGGAGACCAACTTTCACTGGAAGTGTTTGATGCTTTGTGCTGGGAGGCTTTAATGAGCCTCCCAGAAGGATGTAAGTCAGTAAAAGCAGAGACCTCCGAGGTCAAGCGATGCCTCCACCAGCCCTTGTGAGAACGGTCTGTAGAACACTCTTTTCTACTCCTTTGTTGGATTATACGCATTTTTCTTTTTTTTTTTTTTTTTTTCTTTTCTTTTGTGCAATGGAAACAAATAATTGGATGCCACAGACAGCTGCTTGATCCATGGGCTATACTTTCCTCCTAAAAAATAAAGATAACAGTGAATCCCTTACTTGCCTTTTTTTTTTTTTTTTTTCAAGCATAAGAGATTTTTGCTGACTCTTGCACTGAAATCTGTCTGTAGATTGCACCAAAGCTCCTCGATCAGCTGTATTTTATGCTGCGCTATGGGAGGAGGCAGGAGCCGGTGTGCTGTCGGTGATCACCTCCAGCCTGCTGAGGAGCCAGAGCTCCCTATCTTCTTCCAGCTTGGAGCTGGTGAGATGCTCCATCGCTTCTCCATCCCACCAAGACCAACGTGGCATTGTGGAGCTCAACACCCCGCCACCAGGCCCTTTCTTGGTATGGTGGCATGGGAGCACCTGGGCTGTGATGCTTTTGGGTTTGGACAAACCACTTGCTTTCGCAGAGCACCAAGCATTCTGCTGTTTGGTTGCCCTTCAGCTGGGCACTTGCCAGCTGCTCCCCTCCAAAGCCCATCCCTCCTCCTCCAGCACAGCCCCTGGAAGTGCTGAGCAGTCACCCTTGAGCCACTGCTGTTACCCACAGGTGTGCAAGGTTAAAAGCCCCTGTGAAGGGCCAGCCCCTCGGCTGCCCTACAGGCACACAGCCCAAATGCCAGGCAGAGGCACCGGGTTGTAGGGTCTGGGTGGTGCAAAAGCAGGGCTGAAGCCCCAGCCCAGCAAATTGAGGCCAGGGATGCTGGGGGCAAGGGAGGGTATCCCCATTCGATTGAGACTTTAATTTACACTACACTTACACTGATTTATTAAAGTCTTCAAATACGGGTTGTGCCTCACCACGGCTCACAAACTAGATCAGAGTGAGACAAAATACTTACCAATGCGAACACGCATTTTCAGATGGGCCGTGGTGTTTTGCTTCATACAACAGTGATGGCTTGTAACAGTCATGGCTGAGGGTGGGCTTTTATTCCCTGTTCTTTTGTAAAAAACAGAAAGTGTTTGCAAAGTAAACTGATGTCTCAGCTGCAGACCAGTCACCTTTCAAATGAAATGGCTGTGACTGCTCACCGGTAGTTAATCCTTGCGCCGAGATTTTTGCTTCAAGAGCTGGAGGGAGGTGGGGATTTTGTTTATTTGTTCAGAATCAGGGTTCTTTCCTAATTAATTTTTTAGTTGACAGGGAGAACAGGTTTCTGCTTTGTTTCGCCAAGTGTTTTGATGTACGAGCAGAGATGTCGTGCAGGATCTGTGTTTGCAAAAGAGGCTGACGGGAAAGATCAAAACTGATTTGTTGCATTTGCAGAGAAAGAGGCTCCATATCCGCAAAACAGAGCAGGGAGTGACTGAAGGCCCCAGACACCAGCATTGTGGAGCTGAAATTGTGGCTCTAAGCTGGTGACCAAAGTGCTGTTGCCCTGGCAGAAGCTGTGATTTCATGCCAGGTGTCTGTCATGTCCTGGTCCCCACCCCCAGGTCTCTGATCTGTCCCGGGGAATGTAACTCAGCACAGTTCTGGGCTCTTCTCCTGCAGGATGAGCCCAGGGACTTTTCCTGCTCCAAGGCTGGGCAGAGCAGGGGCTGCTGGGTGGTTTGGGAATGAGCTGTGCTGGGAGAGATGCTAGAGGGGTCTCTGACCATTTGCCAACAAGCCACAGAATCATGCTGACAATAGGCCTGCAAAGCTGCCTTTTGGTTGGAACCATGCCTGGAAAATCTATTTCCCAAGTGGGGACTTCAGCAGTTATGAATCCCTGACTGATGTGGTCGAAGGACATGGCAAACACATGACCCGTTACCATGATCAGCCAGGCTGGATCCTGCTAATGTGCTTGTTTAACCCTCTCTGACACCACCTAAAAGCTTCTGCCTCTGAGTGCCGTCAGTGTCAGCCCTTCCCGGCCAAAGGGCCCCCCATCCCTGCAGGCACAGGCAGATGGGAGCTCCCTGGAGGAGATCTGGCTCGGCTGCTGGGAAAGCAGCAGTGGAGAGCATGGGAATGGGTGAGGAGCTGGCTGCTCTGCTCCCACGGAGAGCACGAGAGCGACTGCTCAGCATGAAGGCTCACCAGGGTGGTGGCACTGATGGTCCTTGAGGTGGTGCCCGGGATTGTCACCTCTTTTCTGACATGTGAATGCTTCTGAAAGCTGTCAGCTTCTGAAGCTCTTTTTCTCCTGTTTAATCCTTCGCTTGCAGCCTTTGTCCTTCATAGCACACCACTGCCAGGGTGGGTGGGCTGTAGTGTTGGGTCTGTGCTGGGATGGATGGAGGTAGAATAGAGGTCTTGCTTAGAAAAAAAGCCAAAACCTGTGCTTTCTGGGCATGGCAGCATGGCTTTGGGGACCCTCAAGGGCATGGGCACCATGTGGGGAGCTCTGTGTCTCACCTCATTGCTTGCTGAAGTTGTTCACCTTCACAGGCAGGCAGCATCAGTAAGCTCTCATAGTCCTTCAGGAGTCGTCCTAACTTGTCTCAGACGGGTCTCTAACAGCACAGCCCTCCTGCACTGATGGTCATCCACAGGAACACCATGGCTGGGCCTGAAGATGGTGGCAGCTGAGGTGCACAGATGTAGGGCTGGGTGCTCTCATCTCTCCAAAGAGCCATGGAGCCATGTCCTGGCGTTGGCATGAGCTGGCTCTGTGCTTGGTGAGTTCAGGGGCTGTTTTTACACAATTGGGGCTGGGAAGGATTGAAGAGATTTTCTTTTTCTTCCCCTTTTTAAACAATAAATAATGGCAAAATCCATCTCCTGCCTCTTTTAAAAACAGCTCCTTTTCCTGATGGATAGATAGATATAATGAGATTCTCAAAGTCGTAAATCTGCTGCGACTTTATTACCTGCATCTGTTGGAGATGATGTGAAGAGAACTTCATACAGAGAGGACTCTTGAAAGGTTACAAAGGGAACCAGCGGTCTTCAGAAAATCTTCATCTAGAGAAAACAGCCAAGAAAACCCGCTTAGAAAAAAAAAGCACTTGAGCTGGATGAATAGATGTCGGGGCTGAATGCGAGCGACACCGGCAGCAGGGCACCTTGCCGTGAAAGTGAGCTGAAGCCTGTCCCCTGCGCGGGCAGCTCTGGTGCAGGAGCTGGGCTGTGGCTGCCGTGCACAGCCCTCACCCCTGCACTGGGTGTGCGAGGGGCTTGCCAGCCCCCTGGCCCCCACAAAACACCATGATCGGTGGCAGTGCTAAAGCAAAAAGCAGAGCTCAAATGTGCTGTTGCTTTTTTATTTGCCCTCTGGTGAATGCGCCATCCTTTCAGTCTCTTTCCTGGGGCAGGGAGATGGGTGAGAGGCAGCACCAGGGCTCAGACCCTGCTGGGTCCATCGTAGTGGACATCCCCGTGGGTGGGGTGATGGTGTATCATGGCCTCAGCACATCCCCACGCTGCCCCACCTTCCCTCTGGGCTCTCATGAGGTCACCAGTGGGGGCATGACATGGGAATGGGGAGGGTTGCAGGAAATGGGCACAGATAATAACTATTTTTTAAGCTGGTCAGTAGATGGGTGGGGAGCTGACTGGCTCCCAGATGAGCTGATGGCATCTCTGTGCTTGGTGTGGAGCCCTGGCCCAGGGACTGGCAAAATCCTGGAAAGATCCCAGTGATTCCTGAGCAAGTTGGCCATTTCTCAACTGGGACAGGAACCCACTCAATGCGGCTGTGGCCAAGAAAGCAGCAGGTAAACGAGGATGTTCCAGCCCATGCCTCACCGTGGGGCCAGTCCCAGCACTGCCAGGGGCTGCGATTGCCAGAGGTGGTGAAAATGGGCTGGAGATAGTACTGGAAAGTGCAGACTGATCCCAGAGAACAATGAGCTGTGGTGCAAAGTCATGTGGGCAGTGTGATGCAATGATGTCTTGATGCAATGATGTCTTCATGATGTCGTAATGCAAGCTAGCAGTTATTTTAATGGCAGAGAGTGAGGCTTAAACCTTCCTCTCCCTGTCACAAGGTGGAAGATGAAAGGAGGAGCTTTGCTTGCTGGCTTTCCTGCCCAAAGTAGCCTCTGCTCTCGCTGATACCTCATCCTTACAGAGCCAGGGAGGCAATCCAGAAAGCAGAGCTGCAAACAGGGAGAGAGCAGACGACATCTTTAAGCTGTGATTGTTGAAGAATATTAACTGATCTCGGGCTTTGTGACTGCCAAAAAGTGATGCTTGAGCAATGTGGCGCCAGGAATCCTGAAGTCACTTTCGTAGTCTTGGAAAATGCAGCTGCTTTGGGATTTCAGCCCAAGACGGCTGTTATTATCCACTGTGCAGAATGAAGCTTCTGTTGGGAGCTTTTACAAAGGCCATCAGTCTTCCCAAATAGTGGTTGTTTTTATCACCTGGCAGTAATGATACTCTCTGGTCCCTTTAATATCCGAGCGTGTTCCCAAAGTGAGACCGGGAAACTCATTTAGGGCTCACCCCCTCCAAGGGAAACAGCTTACAATTTTCTGCCAGGTAGCCCTTACCATTGTGAGAATGGGCACGGCTCACCTAATAAAAACCTCGCTGACAGACACGACCTCCTGGAGGTTTATCTAAGTCGTTTGTTGCGGAGCAGAACAACATATATCAGGGCTGAAATACACACCAAGCAGCAATCCTAATGCACACGGCGTCGCTGCTGTAATTGATTCGCAGGCAGGACAAATACCCGGTGGAGAGTGCGGGGGGCTCCGAGCGAGTACTCTCCCAGCTAAACCCATATAATGGTGTGTGAAATGGTATTGCTGAAGCCTGTGGCTAAAATCCAGCTTGTGGGCTGGCTGGCTGTAAAACCGCATCCCCCAAAATACGCCTGTCGCTGCACGCGTCGGCTGGGGCACCCGGGTTCCAGTTCAGAAGGAATAGTATTAAAAACCAGATCAAAAGTGGTGAGTATTGCCAATAATGGGTGTGCAGCATCACATGTGCTTTGACTTCCATTTTTTTCGCCGATGCTGAGATTTATTGTTCCTCCAGGTAAATGTTGAATGAGGAAAGGCCTGGTCCAGTTGCTTGTTTTGGTCAGTAAATGCAGCGGGTGCCCTGGGTGGGAGGCACTGCTGCCTGCTCCCTGGGACCTGTGTGTCCTGACCCCCCCCTCCCAGAGATGGGGTGAGTGATGGGACCGAAGCCACTTAAAACCACAGGGAGTTGTGAACTGATGGCTAAAGTTGATGGGGACAGCTCTGTGTGGCACCACGGTTCCTCTCCCATCCTGGCTGTAAAGCACGGGGTGGCTCTGAGCATACCCAGGTCACCCACACTAGGAAATAGCCCTAAATTTTGTCATTTATTCAGCATCTCATATGCGCGAGTAGCGGCAGCAGCAGCAGCACTGCCTCCCCATCGCTCAGCGACTGGGGGATTTGGGGTGTGGAGGTGCCTGGAGAGGTGTGAAACCTCATCAGGCACCCCTAAGCAGCCTCCCCAAAAATACAGGCTGGCTGGGGGAGTGGGTGGCAGGGAAAGGCTGCTGCCTCCCAGCAAGCTTCTAAATTTCCTCGGCTGTACAGGGCGGCTTTGCCACGTGTCCCCCCGTATGGGATCAGGCAGTATTAGAGACTTGATCCTTGGGTGGTGCTGGGGGAGATGTCTTATGGTGCAAAACCGGAGGAGCTCAGCCTGTTTAGCTTATTAAAAAGAAGATCAAGAGGTGACTTAATTGTGCTGTGTGAGGTACCTTCACAGGGAGAGAAAGGCAGGTATTAAAGGGCTGTTTAATCTAGAGGAGAAAGGCATCACATGAGCCCGCGCTTGGAAGCTGAAGCCAGACAAATTCAAATTGGGAATCAAACAGACCTTTTAAAACGTGAGTGTTAATAAAGATTAAACTACCCAGGAGAGCGGCGCGTTTCCTTGCCTTTGATATATTTAGACCCAGGCAGGATGCATTTCTGCGCCATGCACTTTAGCCAAGCAGGAGTTACCGGGCTCGGTACAGGAGTAATTGGATGCCAGACTCGACCCTGCGTCAGGGAGAGGTCAGGAGAGATGATCTAATGGTCTCTGCTGGCCGTTGGTCCTCCCGCACCCGGCGACTGTGATTTGTGTGCTTGCAGCCAGACGGCTGACGGGAATGTGGCTCTACCAAGAAAAATTGGTGTGGAAACGCGAAGAACGTGGCACGGTGTCAGCAGGGACAAGAACACAGGTGAAGACTGACAGGTGTGTGCGGAGAGTAAAAATATTAGAAAGGAAAGGCTTTTAGCCAGAAAATGTCTTTTTTGTAAAAAAAACAAATTAAGTCTGTGGATGTTAGCAGACATGTAATTTTTTTTTGCATAGCCACCCTTATTTTTTCCTCACGATTCCTTAAAAATAAAACCACTTCTCAAGTTTTATATTGACCAGAAAACCATAGTTTCAATAGGACAACCTCATTTGGGGAAAGAAAAAGACAAACCATACCCCAATTTCAAGTAAAAAGTGTACAGTGAAACGATATCTGAAAACTTCAGTGAGACCCAGGAGCAGCTCAGGAACCACTGCTCACTTGGCAATGCTGAAGTATGGTGTGAACTTATCTTCCTCATTAATTTGATGAGCCACTCCTGAGGGCTGGCAGGTGAGTATGGGTGCAGAGAGGAGCTGCCTTGGGCTGCCCCTCATCGTTTTTAATAATGCTGTGATTCAGCAGAGCTAATCTCTCACTTGGTGCCCAGAGTCACTGCCCTGGCCCTGAGGGACAGAATGTTGGGAGCGGGGTTTTCAGGTACAGCACAGAAGTGTGGAGGGATGCACCAAGCCTGGGATGCCCCCAGCTGAGCCACGAGCTCCTCCAGAAAAGGATGGAGTGTGTGGAGGGCTCCTGCTGAGAAGTTGTTGTTCAAGGTGCTTTTCATAATATTTAAAAAATGTGTTTGCTTCCTCTTGCAAATGTTCAAACATCTTTAAAGTGTCTGTGGTGCCAAGCTGCTTCTCGCCCTGTTTTAAGAGAAAATAAGCTTTCTTTAAGGAAAAGGAGCCACAAAAAGCGCAGCAAGCCCAAAGTTAACAGCGAGCAGACCGAAACTAAATTAACACCAGCAAGATTTCAGCTGCCCCTCCAAAATACTGTGTCTCACGGCAAAGGGTCTGGGAAAAGATGGGAGAACAGATTGTTTTAGTGCATCTTCACGGTGTCTCTGCGGCACAGATGAAGCTCAGGCTGGGTCCCCTTCCCCTTGCCAAGCCTGCTATAGGGAGTCCCAGCCCTCCAAAGTGGACGGTCGGAGGTGCAGGATCAGCAGAGCCATGAGAACCACTGGGTGCAGTGCTGGGGAGAATGAGACTCAGGACACTGCAGGTGGCCAGTTTGGAGAGGTATCACCTGAAAAGCTAGAGCATGAGTGCAAAAAAAGGGCCTGGTGGTGAGAAGGAGGCAAGGGACAGGGGGGCCTGGCCCTTCTCCAGTGCCATGCAGGCAGAGAGAAGAGAGCGGGAGCATTAGCCATTGGCTGTGGTGCCACAGCTCTGTGCAGATTACATTGGCCAGCTTCAGCAATGGAAATAGGCAGCTAACAGCGAGTTCCTTTTTGTAACAGATAATAGTCAAAACAGCTTGAAAACTATTCATAATGAGAGCTCTGAGAGCAGCCAATGCTACACACACACAGAGCGAATACTGTCATTAAGCGCTCTTTGGATGACAGTCCCAGCAGTTCATTATCCCCCATCACTGCTTGGGGAGGGTGGAGGAGGAGAGAGAGAGGGGTGAGGGTTTTTTTTAAATAACGCTTTTCTTTTTTTTTTTTTTTAAGTTTATTCCCCATGAAAAAGCGAGCCAAAAAAGG
>NW_015090990.1:14389501-14414860 GCF_001431845.1 Calidris pugnax | reverse complement strand
AGGATCAGCAGAGCCATGAGAACCACTGGGTGCAGTGCTGGGGAGAATGAGACTCAGGACACTGCAGGTGGCCAGTTTGGAGAGGTATCACCTGAAAAGCTAGAGCATGAGTGCAAAAAAAGGGCCTGGTGGTGAGAAGGAGGCAAGGGACAGGGGGGCCTGGCCCTTCTCCAGTGCCATGCAGGCAGAGAGAAGAGAGCGGGAGCATTAGCCATTGGCTGTGGTGCCACAGCTCTGTGCAGATTACATTGGCCAGCTTCAGCAATGGAAATAGGCAGCTAACAGCGAGTTCCTTTTTGTAACAGATAATAGTCAAAACAGCTTGAAAACTATTCATAATGAGAGCTCTGAGAGCAGCCAATGCTACACACACACAGAGCGAATACTGTCATTAAGCGCTCTTTGGATGACAGTCCCAGCAGTTCATTATCCCCCATCACTGCTTGGGGAGGGTGGAGGAGGAGAGAGAGAGGGGTGAGGGTTTTTTTTAAATAACGCTTTTCTTTCTTTTTTTTTTTTTTTTTAGATTAATCTCCACTGTAAAGCAGAGCAACAAAGGAGCAGTATAAAGATGGCATCCTGCCTCGCCAGTGCCCTCCACAGCTGGAGCGTGGGGCTCTTTGCAAGAACCGGTTAGGAAAATCGGGCTCGGACCAGTAAGGGAAGGGGACAGGCTGATGGTGAGTAAGGCTGCAGCCTGCCCCAGGTGGGTGCAGGGCCCTCTGCAGAGAGAGGTTGTGTGGGGTTGGAGCCCCCAACATAACGCAATGCACCTGTTGGAACGGGTCCAGAGGAGGGCCACAAAGATGATCAGAGGGCTGGACTGTGAGGACAGGCTGAAAGAGCTGGGGTTGTTCAGCCTGGAGAAGAAAAGGCTCTGGAGAGACCTCATAGCAGCCTTCCAATATCTCAAGAGAGCCTACAGAAGAGCTGACGAGGGACTTTTTGTCAGGAAATGCAGTGACAGGACAAGGGGTAATGGTTTTAAATTGGAAGAGGGGAGATTTAGATTAGATACCAGAAAGAAATTCTTTACAGTGAGGTTGGTGAGACACTGGAACTGGTTGCCCAGGGTAGCTGTGGCTGCCCCATCACTGGAGGGGTTCAAGGCCAGGCTGGCTGGGGCTTTGAGCAACCTGGGCTAGTGGGAGGTGTCCCTGCCCAGGGCAGCGGGGTTGGAACTACATGATCTTTAAGGTCCCTTCCAACTCTAACCATTCAATGATTCTATGACCCATTGCAGGGTGTCTGCACACCTGGCAGCAGTTGGGCTGTTATAGCACTGCAGATGGTCTGTAGCCACCTGACATTGGGCAGCTGGGAAGGCGACAGGACTCTGGCTCTTCCTTTCTCTTTTTCTTGCATGGGTGTTTTTTGGTCAGCCCATGGCTGGTACTGCCACAGCTAATCATACCTGTCCCCGATGGCTGTGGAAGGAGAGCCTGTGCAGGGCTCCAGCCCTTGCAGCACGTTCCTGGCAAAGGGTTTGCTGCTCAGTGCTACCAAATCACAATTCCAGCCTTGATTTATTTAATTTATTTTTCTAACAAATTGTATTTATCTCCATGTTTTCCTTTTTTAAAAAAAAAAATATAGTTGCTCTGGAAGTGCAAACAAAAGACCCTGGCCAACATTTCTGACCCACATCAGGCAGCAGCTCCAGCAGACCTCAGCTCCAGCCTCACCACTCATTCACAGCGAATGGTGCACCGAGTACCGGGAACCTCCTTCTGCCTGACAGGATGCTCGTGAGTAGGTTGCAACTTCCTTCTGTGGATGCAGGTGGGTGTCCCAGGCTGCACTTCCCAAATCCCTGCACACATGTTGGGTGCCCTCTACATGAGGACTGTGGAGCAGGGGGGCAGCCAGGAGGAGGGGGTCTCCCAGCTCTTGTTTTGCAGTGGATTAAATCCCATAGTTATTGTGCTGTGTTCAGGGAGGAGGTGGAGGATGCTGAGCCTGGTGCGGGTGTAGGGCTGGCTCTTCGTTTGCAGACCAAGGCAAAGTGTTTCCTGCCTAGGCTAGATGGGGGCATCCAGAGACAGTGCTTTATAATTAGCCTCTGCATTTGAAAAAGAAGTGTTTGTTTTTGTCAGGGACAGTGTTAGGGCGCAGCTTGGGTTGCCTGACTAGAGGTCTTTAGGATATGAAAATCCCTGTATGCCCAGAGGAGACCTCTGTGCCCTGCTCGCATGGCTGGAGGAGCCCAGCACCTTGCCACTGCCATCCAAATTTGTCAGGGCATCCCTTGGGCATCAGGAGGAGCGCGGGCAAGGCTTGTTAAAACTTGTACAAATATTTTCCTAGCCTGCCAAGTAGCCCGGGCAGCTGCAATGAGTCACTGTGGCTGCGCTGTCACTCCATCCCTGCGCTTCATCAACATTATCTCCCCTTCATCTCCAGTATCTGGGGAATCATCATCACTTATTCCCGAGTCAGGATGCTGAATCTCTTCAATTCCAGCAGCATCGCTGCATTCACAACCATGTCATTATCCCAAAGCTGATAACCTCGGGCAGAGGTGTTCATTTTTTAAGTCATTGAGCAAAGTCCTGGTTGTGACACCGTGAATACCCAGAAATACTAGATACGGCAGCCCTTTCCATCCTGCCAAATTGTCTGCTGAACCCTCCAACGTTCAACCCAGCCTCACTGTCCTGCTTAGCCCTTGAAATAGATTCTAGTTTAGAGGAGCTTGGCTGCAGGTCACGTTATAGCCCCCTCCTCACGTGCCATGGTCTGGCATCACTGCGCAGCAGAGCTTGCCAGGGACTGCAGATTGCTATTTTAATGGTTTTATCATGACACCCAAAGCATTACACCGACTCGTTCCCAAGCGTGTCAGTACTCTGTTTTAATGAGCTTTGGAGATTGCATCAGCAGCATGGACCCGGCTGTTTGATGGTGGTCAGCGGGGCTAATTAATCTGGTGTGCGCCCAGAGCCCTGCGCTTGCCTGTGGCCCTGGCTGGGGCAATGCCAATAGCACAGCTGGGACCTGAAACTGCCTTAGAAAGTCTTCTTAAAGGGGACTGTTCTTACCCAGCTCACCCCCTTAATTTGAGGCTAACTAATCTCAAAGTCTAATGTCTTCTTTAGAATAGAAAAAAAAAAAAAAAGGACTATTTTTGAAACAAAGTCCAAGTAGACTCTCTGAGTCACTCCATAACAGTGCCAGGCCCAGAGGAGGATGCTCCTCACTGGTACCTGTGTCTGCATCTGGCCTCCACAGAGCTGGTAGGGCCAGGGGCTGGGGCTCCCCATGCCAGAAATATAGGCTAATGTAAAGTGCACACACCCCCCCGAGACACGTAGCCCCATGGGGTGCCTGCAAGAAGGGTTAGCAGCGCTGCCACCTTTGCCTTTGGCTGCTTCATCCTGCTTCCCCCAGCCCTTCAGCGGAGTGTTGCTGCTGAAGCTGGAAGGAGCTGCTTGGATGGCACCGAGGTGTTTGTGTACTTGAAGTTCAGAAAAGCGTGAGTTGCGAGATGGCTTTTCCTTTCCAGGAAGAAAGCCAGAGTCAGGGCTGGGCTTTTCTTCCTCCTCCTTCTCCCTAAATCAAAACAAAACGAAGTTTTTAGCTGCTTCAGCAGTTAATCACTGCCTGTGTGTCAGAGCGAGCCATGGAAAACCCCCTCTGCTCCACAAAACCAAGCAGACACATCTGTCACCCTCCTCACACAGCTGTCCTGCTGCACGTTGGCAGGGAAGTGGCACCTTCCAGGCACTGGGATTTTCCTGCAGTGACAGCAACGGGCAGCTGTGATGGGGCAGCCCGTGGCGGGATGCAGCACAGCCCCCCTGCCTCTGCCTGTCCTCATCCCTGTTCCCACCATGAGGGATGGGTGGCCCCAGTGTGGGGCTTGACTCGGCCACAGCACAGAGCAGGAGGTGTTTGGGCAGGGACCCTGTACCCAGGGAAGCCCCCTGGGGCAGAGGGCTGGGGTCCCATTGCCCCCTGCGTGGATGCAGGAGAGGGATGCCGTGGGGATGGGTGCATGTGAGCCTGTGGCTCCTGGTCACCATGGCTGAAACAGCACGTGTCACCCACAGGAAGTGCCAGGGCTGTTTTCTAAGGGTTTGCAGGATGTCTCTTCATCCAGCAAAATAAATAAATCGATAAATAAGAACTGCTGGGCGAGACATGGTGGCAGGGTGCCAGTCCCAGCCCAGCCAATTCATTTGCAGCTCTCATTAATTTGGGCTGACCTTTGCTCACATTTCCACCAAGAGCACGTTCAAAACAAGGCAGACATTTAACTTTGTTTTGGGCAATGTTACTCTAATGTGGCTTTTTTTTCTGCAAAGCGCTCTCTTTTATGGTAATCAAATGTACTGCCAACTTTTCTCTTGCTATGTACACCAGCGAAGGGAACCAGATGCTTCGTGTTTTCCTCCGAAATGTATCTGAATGTTGTTTTTCATTTAGCGTTTCGGAGGGAGGGCTGGCTTACAGACAGTATTTCGTAAATCCAGCCCTCCCTGCGCCCTGTTTCCCAACTGACAGCGGGTCCTGGCTGTGGCTCGCGGCTGGATTTGCAGTCTCTCCCCAGCACAGTGGGGCAGCAGCCCCCAGGACCGTGTGGGGCCGATCCCCAGCTCTCCTGGGCTCAGTGGGGCATGGCTGCCACTGGGAGAGACCCCATGGGAAGGGTCCCCAGTGACATGGGGTGAAAGATGTGGGGCTGGGCAGGTCCTGACTGACTTCTTGCTCCACAGAGCATCTGTAGCCCGGGTATGTTGTGCAATTGGCTGTGGATCTCTGAGAAGGTTTTGATCTCAGGGGAGCTAAGCCCCAGTTCACAAGCGGGTTGTACTGCTCGCGGGGAGCAGCATGTGTGGATTTGGCTGGCGAGTGCTGTCCCGCCTCTGGAAATGGAGATGTTTCCCTCCAGCACACCCAGGGACACTGGGGTGGCATGAGGCTCCCAGTGCCCACCCCTGGTCTCTGTGTGCTACGGGCTGCTCCTTCTTATGGCCACCCAGGGTCTAAGCTGTTGAAGCCCACCCAATGAATTCTTGCTGTGCAAGAAAAACAAGGGGTCTTGGGCAAGACTGTAAAAAATACCTGTGCCACCAGTGGCACTTCTGGCCATTTTTTATAATTTCTCTCCTCTACCTCCATCTGTACTTCTGCTGCTATTTTTATAATCGCTTCTCTGCTTTCAAGTCCTTATCTTCTTTAGCTTTCCCTCTCCTTTTCACTCTTTATGCCCTAAAATCTTTTCATCGCCTTTTTTTTTTTTTTCTTTTTGGGTCTGATTGGGCTTTATTTCTTCTCCTCTGCCAGATTTATATGAGTTGTCAAGTCCTGCAGCCGTTTGTCTCTGCCTGATGACAGACTTGCCTTTCCCCCTCCTCCCCAAATCAGATTCATGGCTGTTCTTTAAGGCCCTTTAATATTTTAATGCTCTGACTATAAATTTCATTTTCCTTAAGCTTCAATCCTTCTGTGGGCCTTCCCAGGGCTGGGTCAGTGGTGCCCCCCCCGGCCCCACTCCCCGGCGTGATTTGCAGCATGTCACAGGCAGTGTTTAGGGTGGCTTTGCTCCACGCACAGGAGCGGAGGGCAGGGGAGGGGAGCAGAGCAGGAATTCGCTTTTCCTTAAGCTCAGACGATTCTTCAAAACTTGACAGGAATTGACATTTTTTTTTCTTGGCTTCCAAGCCGTGATTTGTTGTGGGCTTGTTGTGCTTTTTATTAAAATGCTCTCGTGGAGTGCTTAAAAGGGTTGGCTTTACCCAGCCCCAGCTTCCTTCTTTAATAAATGCAGCCTCAGCTTACAGTTTTTCCCTCTGATGTGTCAGCTGGGGAACTCGCTTTCCATCTCAAATACACCCAGACTGCTTAAATCATCCTTATTTCTCTCGGAGGGAGAGACTTTTTGCTCTCCAAAACTTTTCACACCCTAAGTTAATAAAACTTCTCTGCTGAAAGGGATGGATGTGACACCGTGCTGAGGATTTCATGGCCGAGCACTGGATTATTGCTGTGGTGTAAAGGGCTCCCCAGCTCTGGTAAGCACACTGAATGTCTTCTTAAAATATGAGGTTGAAATTCATTTGGCAACAGCTGTCCCTGAAGGCTGCTGGAAGAGCTTCCCCCCGTCGCTGGGGCGGTGGAGCAGACAGCTCTGGAGCTGGACACCTCCAGCAAGCTCTTCCCAAGGGGCAGCACAGCCCAGGGCTGCCTCTGCGTTGCCCAACACAGCCTGGGGAGGTGGTGGGGTGAGAGAAGAGCTGCCCTCTGCCTTTGCTGAAGGCCACTCCGCATGGGAGTGTGCTTCCAGGGCCACAAAGAAAAGCTGGGCTTGAAGCCAGGGCCGAGTTACTCTGTATAAACCCAAGAGACCAGGAGAGCAAAAATAGTGCCAGAAATTTTGATGGCACTTGTAAAGTAGTCAGTCAACTCTGTTATTAAGCATGAGATTGGCAGCTGATCTGAAGGGTGACAAAGCAGTCCTGCACCATGCCAGGAGGGACCTGATAGGAAATTATCAGCAACATCTGGGACAGCTATTTCCTCTGCGTTTGTAAACATTTAACCAAGGAAATGTTAGCAAAGTCTTTTGCAGCAAACAGCCCTCAGCTTCCAGCCCACGCTGGCTCATCTCGCAGCCCTCCACCCACCGCAGCAGTGTGAGGAAGCAGTGCTGTATTTCTTCCCTTGATTTTTGGCACCCAGACCAAGGCGGGGGTAGAGCTGCTGAGTGTTTAATTCAGTGCTTTCCATTTTGGATATTAGCGGTGCAACCGAGTTATGATACAGGAGCCTAGAGAGGAGTCATTCCCTCTCAACACATTATGGATTAGTTATTTTCCTATTAAACTGCTTTAGCCATGGTGAGGTCTGTTGCCTTAAATGGGTGGCTGTGTGTGACAGGCTAGGGGAGGAAAGCCTTATCCTACCTCATCAGCGCGAGCGACAATACAGACCAATTGAATGCAATATAAATTTTGCTATGGACATGTACAGAACAAAACTTGGGTTTTCTTTCCACCAGAGCAGCCAAAATAAGGTTGAAAGGATGCAGCTTGGACGCAGCACCTGTGGCACCAACTGCAGTGGGGTCCCCAGTACTCAGCTCACAGGATTCTACACTTGGGGGTTCCCCATCGCCTCTCATGTCCAGGTGAGATTTTGGCCCATCTGGGGTGTAGGGTTGGAAGATGTGAACTAATTCAATGAAGCTACAGTAAACAGAACAATACCACCTTCCTGGGGAGGGGCAGCAGGGAGAAGGTGCCTTTACAGGTGCCTTTACAGGTGCCAGTTGTCATGGTCTGAGCATATGGAGTCTGAGAGATATGGAGATGTAAAGGCAAGGTGCTGCAACAGGCAGGCTCCCCGTTGTCCCTGTGGGGAGGGGATGTGAGCACCAGCCTCCATCCTGCCTGCCAAAATCACTGTCCACAGCAAAGCCAGCACCAGGTTTCGCTCAATCCCCTTGGACTGTTGGGGGTAGCGCCAGGCTCCAGGAGACAGAGGAGCTCTTCAGAGAGAGACAGAGGGAGAGGCGACAGGAGGCTCCACTTGCACCTGCCTGCAATTAATTAATTACGAATCCACTCATTAGCTCAGCCCCATGGCTCCCCCTCACTGCCAAGCCCCCAGCTGTCCAGAGAGCAAATCATTATTTGAAAAGATTTTCCCATTAAACCAGAAAACAAAGGAATATTTCAAAGAAGAAGAGTGAGAGAGAGACAGTGAGGGTGCATGCACGATTGCAATCAGCTCTTGAGGACGTGCTGGAGCGGCTGGATCCCCATCTTCGAGCACCCTGAGAATGGTGAAGTCGATTTCATCAGCCTGCTCAGCCACTGAGGACTCTTGTGCTACATGGAACAGCCCCATGGCCCCCCCACCCTCCACTGGTGGTAAGTACCTGTGCGTGAAGGCAAATGCAGCAGGGAAATGGGCACCCCAGGTCCCACCCCACCCTGCCAGCCACAGAGCAGCCCACCCACATGCAATCCCATCTTGTGCTAAGAAGACCCCTAAAGATTTCAATTTCCTGAAGTGGGTGCCTGTCTCCCCTCCGTGCCCAGGAGGCAGCTGCAGCCCGGCTATCAGGCTTTTAACCCAGCCGGTGCACACATCTACTTTGCCATCCGTTTTTCTATTACCTGCTTTCTGCTCCTCGCTTTCGTGGAGGTGCCTCTTTAACCGCAGTGATTTACAGGCGGTGTTACGGCAGGACAGGTCTGACACTGATTGAGTCGCTTATCTGCCGTCTCCGTCCTGCTCGCTGACAGCCTCTCCCCCAGGTATCAATCTGCACATCAGTTCTTTATTCCTGGGTGAGGGAAGAGCTGTCAAGTTTGGAGCTACACTGTCATCTTCATCTAAGCTGCCAGCTGCCCTTCATTGCTTAAAGACCCTCTTAAGACACGTAGGCTTTGGGAGGGGGTCACCGTGTTGGAGGTAAGGAGGTGCAGCAAAATTTCATTTGCTCTGGAGGTGCCCAGGGCTTGATGGATTGGAGCTCGTTTGTCATGGCGCCTGTAAATAAACAGGTTTCCATGCTGAGGTTCAGCCCCACTGCTTCTCCAGCAGGCTCCCTGCAGCCCCCTGCAGGCTCTCAGCCCTGGCCCGGGGGAGCCTCATGTCTCACAGGGGTCCCAGCACCCTGCCACTCTCCTGCTTTTCCACATATCTACTCCTGTGTATTTGTTCACCAGGGATCAATTTGTGGACGTTACTCCATACAAAGGCATTCCCATATCACCTCTAGGTCATCAGTTACGTAAGTACAATTTGTGAGACTCTACTATCACTAGATTCTTCCCTCACCTGTGAATCATGAGGCTCCCCAGGGCCACCATCAGGGTGGTGGGACAGAGCAGAGAGAGGGTGGAGAAGACAAGCACATGGGGCCTGGCTTGACTTTGGGGTTTGTCGGTAGTCCCTGCTGCTGGACACCTCTGGTAATGCCCAAAGGTGGGGCTGAAGCCAAGCTGCAGAGGACCACACCGTCCTGGTCACTGCCCACCATCGCAGGGCCGTAGGACCAGGACAGGGGCATACAGGCACCTGGGACCTGCACCCTGCTGAGGTGGCTGTGCCCCAGCCCCACCTGCAGCTGAGGTGTCCCCACAGCATCCCCCCCAACCCTCATCCCACCCCTGGCCAGCTCTTACCACACTGTGTGGTTGCACCTCAAAGCCTTGAGTGCACCTTTCTGCTCAGCACCAAGTCCTAAAACGTGTTTTTCTTAGCCTAAGACTGCACTCCTCTCCAGGATTGCTGGCAGAGCCTGTGTCCGAGCAGGAGGATGTGTGTGTGCACAGGGTCTGCATTACAGCCCCAAGTCACCTTGGGGTGACAGGCAGCCCAGGGTGCCCTCCCCAGGGGGACGGGAGGGTGGTGGGCACAGCCTCGCATGCCTCCAGCCGTGCCTCGGTTTCCCTGGGGAGCCCAGAGCCCTCTCAGTTCAGTGCTCTTGCTGTTGTTTCTTCATAAATAAAAAGCCACTGAAACATAATCTCTACCATAATGTTTATTAAATAGTAATTTTAAAAGGTTTTTATACAAATCATATAAACACAGTTTGATTTTTTTGTTTGTTTTTTTGTTTGTTTGTTTGTTTTTTTACACTGAAGAATCACAGTAAAAGCTCTTTAAGTCCATAAGTCCTGGCTCAGCCAGTGAACGGTCAAATACCTTGAACTGCAAACCTTGGAGAAGTTCCATTTCTGCATATAACTTCTTAATGGTTTAATTCCCATGCTCAGCCCCGGCACCTTCCCACAAAATGAAATCCCCCAGCACTACAGCCCGCCCGTTAGCAACACGTCCTCGCCATGGGAAGGGTGTGGAGGCAACAGCCCATTTCAGCAAAGGCATTAATACTGATTTCTTTTTTTTTCTTTTTTTTTTTTTTTCTGAATTTCACAGAGGGAATTGCGATCGGCAAATCTAATCTATTTGCAGAGGAGGATGCAATGAATTGAATGCACTGACTACTTTTTTTTTTAATTTTTTTTTTCTTTTCCCTGTTGAAGTTACAATCAAACACAGTTTTCTGTAGAAGAACAGTAAAGCACCCAGCAGAGGTAAGTGAGGTATCGGCTTTGCAGCATTATTGGCCTGCTCCTGCCCGGCAAGCGCCTGCGCGTGTGCCCTGCCCCGTCTGGAAGGGGCAAGTGGGACACACAGGGCGGACACTTCGCCAGGCCCGTGCCAAGTTAGTGCCAAGATCAGCAGTACTCTCCTGCCCCAGATCAAGAGATATATTAACACGAGTCAGTCCCACGGAATAAGTCACATACACAATACATACAGAGAATTCACGTGCGTGTGCAAACACACAATTTCTGAATATATGTATATACGAACTCTTCTCTCTGTACGCCTACTAGACACCATAACATCACCTTTTTAATTATATATTTTCACTATTGTTTGCCTAAGTTGACTTTTCTACTGTATGGTCCTTTTCCATTCACCCTTCCTCTCACCTGTGGTTTAAAGGGGATAGAATGATTGAGCAGCAATAATCCAGCTTTGAAATGGTCTGGTACATTTCCTCTTACTGCCTCTGTTTCTTTTGTACAGTAAAATAACACCCCTGTGGAATTTGTCGACCAAGAATGCCAAAAGAAATAAGGTGATTTGAAAGGAGAATCTGAGATACATTTACTGCCGTTTCTGTTGGGCGCACAGCGTGAATGGAAAAAAAATGAAGGCCTCTGTGTGTGTGTGTATGAACCATGGATGTTCTGATGACACAGCTGCTGGCATCTGCTTCCCTGGTAACACATGTGTCTTTCTTACAGTGGAGAAGTCTCTTTTTAATTTTTAAAGAGAAAAACTTACTATCTGATGGAGCTTTTCATGAAATACTAGACAAATGTTCCTATTCCCACCGCACCAAGGAGCAGCTGTGGCACTGTCCGTGCTCATCTCCTCTCCAGATGTTGCTCATCTTACCGAACACCTGGCCTCCTGCAGGATGTGTTTGCAGGGGCTGTGCAAACTGAGCTTCACAGCACATCACACCTTCAGCGCTCTGCGGTTAGTGAGCAAAAAAAAAAAAAAAAAATCCATCTCCAACCCAAACTATTTGCTAGGCAAAATGTAAAATCAGGACGTGTCAAGTATTTCCAAAGAGCTCCTGGAAAAGCAAACCCAACGTGCTGGAAAGGTTTCTCACTTGTGTATGTGCAAGCTGATAGGGGCAATCTGTCTGTACTGAATTGGAAATGAAGGCATTGGTTTGGGGCCCAGCATTTGAACTCTTTTTTTTTCTCCATTAAATTGTTTTCATAACATTTCTCTCCCATGGCACAGTGGTAAGTGGAGAGGTATCAGCTGCCAGACAATGTAGCCAGACCACTTGAAAGTAGAAGGACCAGACTTCTTCAGCCGGGCTCTACCCGGTAGAGAGCGGTGAAGAGCTTTTTGCCGGGGAAGGATGAAGGCCTCACTTGTTGTTTGATACAGCACTGATCATCAGATGGAGGAAAAATATTTCTTCTAAGGCACTTGTTCAAAGTAAAACAAAACACAGCTCATAAATAAAACTTCGGGTTTTTGCTACTGGTCAGGAGCAGCACAGCTTTGCTCCGAAGGGGATACGATGGCAGCCATTTGGTCCATCGGTGCTGATGGCGCCAGCTCAGGCCCATCAGCTCCAGGCAGAAGGTGAGGTGGGCCAGTGGGTGCCACACCGGGCTCCTGGGGCTGTGGGCACATCTCCGGCCTCCTTCCCTGTTCATTTTCCCTCCCTGGCACTTCGGAGAAGCCCCCTTCCCAAAGCCATTGCCTGAGTGCCAGAAGCTGACTGGCTCTAGTTTGCTGCAGTTTTCTCATTAAAAAAAAAAAAAAAAGAAAAAGAAAAAAAAGGCAGGATCAAGAGGGGTGGGAGATTCAAAGAAAGGCCTTCCTGATGGAGGCCTCAGCTGTTGCAATCCAAGATCTGGATTTAATAAATGGCTCTTATTCACAAATCACTTTAAGGCTCTTCAGCTTCTCTCAAAGAGGCGCTTCTACACATAGGGTTTCCTTCCTATTTTATTTCTTAATGACTTCAGAAAGTGCTGCTGTTACCATCGACACTAAACCCAGTATCCCACCTTTCCCTCCTATCAGGAGAAGGAAAGTTGAAGGTAACAACATGCTTCCATTTTCAGGACTGGAAACTGCAGCTTTCTGGACTTAGTGTGAAGTGCACAAATCCCTACAGCCAAAGCAGTATCTGGACGGAGTCTAAAATGGACAGGGTCTGTGTGTGTGTGTTATTTCTAAAGACAGGGTGGCTAAAGAAATCTGTCAGCCTTCTCAGCAACTCCCCAGAGGAAGGAGGTGGGAAATAATGATCAACATGTAGTTTCTCACATCCAAAAGGTAAATTAGTCTCCCTCGCCACATCCCAGCCACTCGCATCAGCAGAAAATG
This sequence comes from Calidris pugnax, assembly GCF_001431845.1. Lineage (NCBI taxonomy): Eukaryota > Metazoa > Chordata > Aves > Charadriiformes > Scolopacidae > Calidris > Calidris pugnax. The sequence goes on along the minus strand of NW_015090990.1, from coordinate 14,402,461 downwards.
AAGATGAACCAACAAACAAGGGTCTCGGTCCCCCCTTGACCGGCACAGTCCGGTTTGCAGGAACACCTGCTTGGTCCTGGCAGAGCGTGACCCACCGGTGGGACCTGGCGGGCAGGAGCAGCACCTCTCCTCGCTCCTCCTGTGCCCCTCATTCCCTGTTATGGCATTCAGTTCCCATAGAAAACAGCAAAAAAAGTAACCCCCCGCCAGCCCACATCACCGGGCGCAATGCCGAGGGTGATCCCCAGGGCACCTGTCAGGCCTCCGAGCAGCACTTCTGGTGGTTTATCTTGACCTTGTGCTTGATGCCGTCATACAGCTCGAAGTTGTAGTTCTCCAGTGTGGTGGAGCTCCGCGAGGACAGCCCAGCGTACGAGCATGTGCAGTAGAGGAGGAGACCAGCGCAGATGGCCCCGAGGAGGACACCAAGGGAGCTCATTGCTATGATGGTCACCAGGATGGGATCCAGGGTGTAGAGCCAGCTTTTTTCTTTGTCCAGCTTCGGGGTTCCTGGAGAGTTAGTAGAGAACAGTGTGTCGTTCCTATCCGATCCAAAGTAATCTGCAGTGGAATGGGCACTTATTATCCAGGGATCACTTTTTTCCCCCCTCACCTTTATGCATGTTTCACTTGGACTTGTGATAGCCTTACAAGAGTATAAACTCCTGCATGGGTATATCTCAGCAGGATTTGCTAACGTAGGTCTAGAAGTAATGCAAAACACCAAACTACCAAGGAAGTTAGGCACCCTAATTCACTTTTAGACCTCAAGCTATGTAAAGAGCATGGTAGTATTTTACACCCACTGAAACTCTGGTCCTTCAAGTGCCACTGGGTTGGAAACTATGGAAACAATCTGTCACAGCTCCCAGACTTAATTTTCTCCATTTACAAGTCAAAATGCCACGCAAGCAGCAATTAATGCTTGAAAGATCAGTTCCACTTGTCCTAACACAAATACAATATATTGACTTTGCAAGGTTGCTGGCTGTTTAAAAAAGAACAAGAAAAGAAAACTAATATCTTTGTCCAGGCACTAAGCCACTACTTGAGTGTACATTCTTAAGCATGTTCTAGCTCCTAGCTCCCATTAAAGCTGAGGTTTCTGAGTAATTGTAGCATCTGATACTGAAACACAAGCTCCTCCAGATAAATAGCCCATGTGGCATTTTGATACCAACCTGGATCATCGTTGTCTTCAAAGTCTTGCTCAGAGATCGGAAAGTCATCTTCCATTTTTGGGAAGTTCACTAGAACAACAAAATGGGAAGCATCGTTTGTTTAAAGAGGTCTTTTGGGGGCATTATTGCCACTGGTCACTGGGTTGCAAGACAAGCTGGAAAAAAGGAATAGTAAAGCTATGGCAAGGCTCTTCCTCATGGAAGAAGGAAAAAGTCTTCTTCCCTTGGCCTAACTCAATGAATACTCTTGCATACCCGAGAGAACAGGATCTTCCCACTACATCACATTTCATGACCACCAAATAACCAGCTTTTAAGAAGAAAAGAGAGCGAGTGAAAAGCAAAGAAACCAGATAACTTAAATAGCACTAAAATATTGTCATTGGTGCCTGCATAATGGCCATAATTCACTATTAGCATGCTCATGGGTATTATCCTTACAACTTCGAATAGGATCTTAGTGACTATCATTACTTGCCACTAATGCTAGATCCATTTAGCACACTCTACTTTTCATCTTTTCCCATACATCTTACCGGACACAGAGCTTCAATGACCCAGTTTCTCTTTGGGTTTCAGATAAATTCATAGTAATTTGAGGAAGTCATGTATCATCATTATATGTTTTAATGCAAAAGCTGGTTGAAATGGGGAGAGCGGCAAATGGGTGTCCATATCTAGGCATTTATGTTAACATTTCTGTGATCCAAATTCCTTTTAGTGGTGACATTTCTTTTCATTGTTCAGCACAGATCAAGCACTAGAACCCAAATGCACATGCTGTAATCTGAGTAGAAGTTATTTATTTTCCTGTGCAGTCTTCCTAGCATTATCCCTACATATAGTTACCATGGCTCTTTTTCAGTTTTCCAAAAGAAAATGCCCTTTCATTTCAACATGCTTGGATTTTTCAAAGCTGTTTGTAACTTGGGGCATTCAACTGAGAAGGTACCTCATAATGATCAGGAATGCAGAAAATCAGGGACTACTAGAAAGCAGTAGAAGTCAGACCTTTAAAACAGCTGTGGTTGAAAACCAAGGCTCCTGAGCATCTTGTTCAGAAACAGCAAGAAGAGTTTAAAGAGATTATTTATAAACAACCAAAACCAAAGAATGTAACTGGTGCCTAAAAAGCCATGAAAAGCAAAGAAATTATTCAAAACCTTATAAAGGAATATTTGTGCATACTTGCACAGAGATCGAAAAGGCCTCCTGAACTGCCAAATCCATTTTTTGTTACTACGGGCTATGGCATCAGGCAATCCCTGCTGGCAACATCTTAAGGTTCACTTCCAGAGCAGGGGGTGCTGGCAACATCTTAAGGTTCACTTCCAGATTCACTCTGCCAGATTCCACGCTGTCCCAATGCCACCTGACTGCAGAGATCCTCCATGCTGGTACTAATGATACCTTCCCAAATACCCTCTCTTTGGGCAGAATGGGTCATTTGTCCTCCGCACTCAAAGAATTAAGGAGTTGCTTTTAATTTTTCAAGAGAACTTGGCAACAGGAGCACACAAACCCCAACATTTGCCCCTCCTGACAATGAGCTCTGTGTCTAGTGAGCCAGGTAATTAAGCTGACTTGAGGCTGCTGGTAGCTTGTTGAAGAAACATAGGTGCACACCATCTTCTATAAATCCTCACTTTAACAGCGAGTTCACATGATTTCTCAACACTTCGAGAACTGACAGGCCCAGATGGCAACATCTTAGGGCTGGGAGAACTGCCTGAGGGGCTCTTGCAAACATTTAGAGCCGAACATGTGGAAAAATAACTTGCAAAGCAGTTCACATGCGGAGATGTCTGCTTTGCTAGTCCTCTGTCAGAAGACAAACAGTGAAATTTGCCACCCATGTCATCCACACAACCCTACAGAAACTGTAGGTTGCTCAAACATGAGCAAAGGTCAAAACTGGACCACAGTCTACCCAAGGAGCCCAGGTGTGGGGAAAGGCTGTTGGAAGTCTTTTGCCTTTCTGTACTGTAGCTCCTCTAAATTTTGTGTGAGAACAAGCTAGCAATTTGGTGCTTTTTTTATTTCCCAGGGTAGCCTTGAGGGAAAAGCCAGAAAAAACAAAGTATCGGTTAATCAACACTTTCAAAAGAACACCAGTTCTTCCAGCCTGAAAGGAAGGAGCGCTGGGAAAACTTGAAAAGAGAGAACATTTATACAAAAAGCCCAGCCCAAAATCCATTTACCCTGCTAGCAATTTTCTCAATTTCCCATGTTAATACGACTCCAAGTCCCGCTTAAATGATATTGTCCTCCTCACCCATTCTCTTTCCTCCTCAGGCCCATGGTAGGCCCTCATTCTTCTGTTCCCCACACGTCATTTCATTGCTATCAGATTATATGCTGTCACGCAGGGCTCTCTGCTGCCTTTGGAAAAATACAACCTGACGTTTCTTTTTCCGTACTGGGGTTTCTCAAGTCATTAACAAAATCAGCTCTGGCTGTGTGGCTGTCTGTGGGAATTGAAGCTGGTGGTCTCAGTTCAGTTCCTAGTGGAGATGATTTCCCGTCACAGAAACTAGCCTGCTATTTGTCATCAATTAGGCTCCTTTGTGACAAATCTCAGCAATATTGTCGCAAGTGGAGCAGGCCATGGAAAGCGAGCCCCTTGGAAAGCGGTCCCCAGAAAAGCTCCGCAAGCTGCTGGGCAGAATGGGGAAAAGATGCATCCCCCTGTGCTGTGGAGAGCTGTTTCCTTAAAGGGCAGCTTTCAGGCCCAATTTATTTTGCATTTTAAAAGACAAAGAAGTATACTGGAGAAGGGCAGGCAAGAAAGTCAGGGGGAATTGTATTTAAACAGGAGGAGCAGTTTCTCCTGAGAGCAAGGCCCTTTTTAAAGCATGTGTGCTGAATGATGGCTGTGAGTACCTAGCCGGTTGCGCCCAAAAGATGATGTTAGTGATGCTGTTGGAAACAGCCGGATGCTGAGAAAAGGCTGTTATCTGTTGGATCTGAGAGCACTGCCAGCTAAAAGGCTAATTTATGGGACCTGAAAAAGAAAGATGAGATTCTAATCAAAGACAAGGAGCGACTTAAGTACCACGTTGGTATGAACTCATATGGAGGGAGAGCAGGAGAGAATTAGTATTTCCAGATATTAAGGATCTTTAATGTACATCTGTTTTAAAATAGTAGCATGGGTGGGAGGGATTGGGGCAGGGAGGGGATTACTGGAAGGGGGAGTGACATGTGCTTGATATACCTTACCAGGGTGGATGGGGGAGGCACAAGAGCAGACAAGGTTCTCCAGTGCCCTACCACAGACATAGACGTGCCTTTTGCAGGAAAGCTCTCCAGACCTTCCCAAGGCAGCTCACCTCTGCAAAGCTGAGGGCAGTGCATCACATGGACAGGCATGTGCTTCCTGGCACCACGCATGCTCACACCAGCCTGCCTGCATGGGGTGACCCGCAGTGCCCACCGCTGCAGGCAGAGACCCTTGCACCAAGCCAAGAGCTATTGCTTTTGGTGAGCCTGAAGATGTTCCTCCAAGGCAAATGGCCACCCTCAGGAAAAAAAATCTGCTGTTTCTTTCTAGACTGATTTTGTCTGGTTTAAGTCTGGGCATCGAGTGTTGCCTCCTGCCATGTCCCTCCATCCCAGGGCAGAGCTCTATCACCACACATCACCCTACACACAGGCGTTTGCAGATGATGGCTGTGGCACTCCTCAGGCTCATTCCAGGTGAATAAAATGAGCCTCTCAGCAAGAGGTGCCTTTCCCAAACAATATATCAAACTTGCAGCAATTTCCAGCCCTTTTTGTTGTCTATCTGCAGCCTTTCTGGCACAGGGTAGCCTGGCCTGGAGAGCATGTGGGATGCACCCTCATCGTCCCTGTGCTTCCCGCAGGGGTCTGTGGGCTCTGTGGCTGACCAGGGATGCACTAGGTGATGATGGCTTGTGGGCTCTGCTACCTACCACCTTACACTCCCCTATAACATCTGCAGCTGTGCCTCCTGGTACCATGGAGGGGCAGCTGGAAGCCCTCTGCTCCTTTCTGCAGTGGGAAACAACCATGTACTGCTCATTTCCCCAAAACCAGCAAGTGCCCTCCTATGTGCTCGTCCCTCTCTCCTGCTGCTACAACATCCATCTCGGTCAATGCTATGGGGCACTGCTGCCACGAGGGCCTGCAACACTAAATCCAGCTAAGCCCAGGAAAAAGGGGTCAGAAATTACCACTCCCCGGCCTTGGCAGAGAGAGGCAGCACTCCAGCACCGCTCTGATCCCCGCTCTTCTCCTTTTGCTCATTCCCAGCCCTTTTCTCTCTGCAGCAATAGCGTGACTCCAACACACATCATTTTGTTTTGACATAGCAGAGCAGCCGCCGTGGCCTCGCCTTGACACTGCTCCGTTTGGCGGTGGCGGCGGCGGCGCGGCGCTGCTCCTCCGGCTGGGAGCCCCGGGGGCCGGGGGGCCAACACCTCCCACCCCCGGTGAATGGCAAAGTGCTTCTCAAAGCAGCAGCACAGGCACCAGGCAGAAACACTCCCTCTGATCCCCCATCCATTGCTCTATTTCCAGCCGAAAATCCACCTCACTTCTCTCTTCCCCACTCCTCCAGAAACACAGAACGATTTTAGTTTAAAAAAGGCCTAAGTCCCTGCCAAATTTCAAATTAAAACAGTGCTTTGGCTACAGCTGAGCATTAAAAGAAAGCAAAGCAGCCTCTCCCCTGGCCCGGCAGCCCTTCACAGCGCGGGAACGCCCAGACCTTATCCTCAGATTGCCTTGGTGCTGCCCTGGTGACGGCGCACATCACAGCACCATCTTCAAACTGGAGGGCACCGAGGAGCATCTCGGGCTTCCTGTACCCAGAGGAAGCACGGCTGGGCAGGTTTGGACCCTTCCACCAGAAGTGCTCAGGCCTTGTGAAGCCGGGCTGGGCACTTGGTGCGGAGGTGGACATGAGCAGGCAGCTATTTCCAGCCCCTGGAAAGAGTGCTGCCCTCCAACGCGTGGCACCCTGCCCTGGCAGCACGCACGGCAGATGGCCAAGAGGGCTGCCCAAAACAGGGACTCTGCCAAACCCTTCTTGCAGCAGCAACACCCCCCGTTGCATCCCGACCCTTTCCCCAGCGCATCCTGCTGTTTGCACCTCTTGCCATCTCCGACACAAGGCCAGGGAGACAGTGGTGGCAGCGTGCACACGTGCAGCTTTGCAGTGGCATTATATATAGCATGGTTTTCCTCTCCCTCTCTCTTAGCACTGGGCTACTTGGGTGAGAAATCACCATTCGGGCTGGGTGCTCTGTGCTGGAGCTCACCAGTCCCAAACCAAGCAGCTCCTCGGCACCAGAGCGGCGCAAGGGCCTGGAGCTGGGGGAGAAGCCGGCAGCTCTGCGGCATCCCGATATGTTGATCGCCTTCCCCGTTGTTGCTGTTTGTTTTTACAGCGGCAATGGCTAACGACACTATTCCTCAAACTGGCAGTCGCGCCTGCAATCGCTGCTGAGAGCCGCCACAGCCACTGATGGAGGAGCTGTGGCAGAAATCCAAGAGGCTGTCCGAGCTCGCCTCAGGGCCCTCGCCTGGGGTCTGCGCGCCAAGTTCTGCCGCCCTGACATGGGGTAAGCTGGGGGAGCCCCCATAGAGTCAGCGGGTTTTCACAGGTTTCCTAGAAGGGCAAAAATCCCAACACATCCCTGCACACAATCCGGTTTCTGCCTCCTTCCCTTGCATTCCCAGCAGAGGCACTGCAACCCCTCCCTGCCCAGGAAAAATCCAACCCCAGCCTTACAGCTCCAGGGAAAGCAGCCCTGTGTTCCCTGTGCCAAGTGTCATCTCGCAGGCGCTTGCCCTGGCAGGAGGCTGGCCAGGCTGCGTGCGTCCAGTCTCCAGGCTGGTGAGCAAGCGCCGTGCTTTGCAGCTTGCTCCTCAGCTGTCACCCATCTCGGGCACACTGACATTGCCCGGCCCTTCTCATGGTGACCTTGGCTTTGCCTCGGCTTTGCCATTGCTCCCTCTTGCTCGCCTCTGCTTGCCACTGGCTTTGCCCCTGTGTTTACACCCGTGGGCCCGCTCCAACCAGCCACACAGAGCCGCTTTCCCTACACCGTGGCAGCAACTGTGGAGATAAAAAGACACCATCATCCCACATACAACTGGGAGAGCCCCGTTGGGACCCTCCCTGCGGCGCACAGGAGACATCAGGGCTGGAAGCCCTAATGCCACTCGCTGAAATATGGAGCCCCTACTGCTACTCAAAAAAAAGTTTACTTTTTTTTTCTAAAGTAGACTCTTAAAGGCCTGAAGTTACCTGCAAAGAAGGTTGCATCAAAATCACACTGAGTTGTATTTATTTTTTTAAACAAAGAGTGCTAATTTTAGCAGCTTTCTTCACTATGATGTGCTACAGACTGAGCAGCACCCAACTCTCCGGTCAATCTGGCTGCGGCGCACATACGGAATAATTAAACCCTGAATGGTTCCTCCCTTTTCGTCTGTTTACTTAACAGAATTTTTTTCCTCCTCGTTGGGAAGCCATCAGCCAGTCTCTCCCTCCCTGTTTTTCGCATGTGCATATTTGTTTTGAATTTTGCTTGGACAGTCACTGAAGTGTACAAAATGCAAATTACAAGTGTATGGGCTTTGCTGTACAATTAGAGAAACAAAAAAAAAAAAGTGGCATGGGTCCTCAGCTTTGCTTGTGTTTGAACAGCCAAGGCGAGGGATCACATTTGAATTATTTTTTTGTTGATGGCCTCAATTCCTAGTAAAGCCAGGAAGTTTCACTACAAAGCTGAGCTCTATGCCAGGGTAAAGAGTATGATAGAAGGAAAATAAATGCAGGAGGGAAAGAAAAACCTCTCAAACTGGCAGCAAAATATATTTCACATGAAATGTGATTCTGCTGACTCCTCTAAAGGGGCAAAAGGTGCACCTGAAGAAGGTGGGAAGGAAAAATGCCATAGCAAAGATCCTTGTACCAAGCTGTGAGGACTTGAGGGAAGAGGCAGGGGACACACACTTCTCCAAACACTCGGTGCTGCAGCACCTCTCCTCCACAGCCTGACACACAGGATACAGAAGAGGAACGCATTGCCATTTTCATTATTAATTTTGGTAATGGCTTACCCGGTTTTTGGTGTGCTCGGGGAAGGAGTGCATTGCTCAGCTGAGCTGGCAGCCAAGCCGGCCCCCCTGGGACCCTAGGAAGTCGGATGTCCTGTCTCCAGGGGCCTTGGCTGGAGAAATTCTGCATAATCACATTGATCAATTTAGCACTTAGGCAACGTTAGCGAAATCCCCAAACAATCCTAAGTGTCAGTCCAGCCGCCCGAAACTCCCACTAAGGACTGGTACAAATGTAATGGATCTAAAAGCTGCTATTAATGGCCTGATCCTGAGTGCAGCGAGGCACGGAGCACACGCCAGCTGTGCTGCCAGGAGCTGGGGGTGAGCTGCAGGTCTTCATGCAGCAGGAACGGGAGCTTCACTTTCCTAAAGGATATAGCCCCAGTGCTCCGAAAAGAAACATGGAGTTCTGAAACACCACTTTGCTTCAACTGAGTGTTCTTGTTAGCAAAGAAAGAAGAAGGAAGAAAAACCCCAGATATTTGTATAAAAATAATCATCATTTTATTACATTCCACACAATACATCTTCAAAGAGTTTCAAATTTCCACAAGATATTTTTCACACACAGGCAACTGGGCAATGCTGGGGATGTCAGGGCTCAAGGAGGGGAGAGAACTGGGAATAAAAATCTTGAAGTGACCTTTTGTTTTGTCTTTGGTGATTTTGGTTTGAAAGACAGGGTGCCATATTCTCCTCTCTGACATACCAATGCACACTTGCTAAAGTCCATGGGAGTGAACCTGGTCAAAGCGAGGGGATCCTCTGACCTAGGGAGACTGAACTGATGACTTTGGAAATGTGATGGCATCATCTGCTGACATGGCTTGGGCTGATCTGAAAATGTAGCAAGCACATGCCAGTATTTCACGTCTGTTTTAATTTCCAGCTAGCTGGGGGGTGGGAGGTGGGTGGGGGTGGGATTCCACATCACAAACCATATGCACTGCAACACCAATGCTGTGTAACGAGGAGGCTCACAGAGAAAGCACCCCGGCCCTGGAAGCCCTTTTCCTGCAAGGTGACGGGAGCTCTCCTGGTGTCCTTTATAGCTCTGCTGGGACAGGCACGTCCCCGTCCCCCTGAAAAAGCTTGTGGGAGCCAGGCCCCAGGGGAATGCTGCCCTGAGCACCCACCACCCTCAACGTGTTCACCATACCAAGTCATCTTGGGTTTTTCTGCGCTCCCTGCTTGTTTTAGACACCTGCTGCTGCAGCTGAGAGGGGTCCCACTGAAATCAGTAAGTAAACAGCACAAAGAGCTGAAACAGGCTGCATGAATAAAGGCAGCGAGGGAGGGGACAGTGACACTCCCACTGACAGAGATGCCCTGGGGAGAGGGCTCCGCTGCCATAGAGGCCAATACCACGTATGCACAGCACCATTTGTGTTTCCACTTTTTCCCCAGACCAAAAGGAAGCTCAAGACTGCAGGGAAGTTAACAGAGCTGCTCGCCTTGATTCGTTTTATGCAATATTCACAGAAAAAGGAGGGGTGGGGAGCACTAGCAAGTTTAGGAGGGGGCAGGGAATCTGATCACTTATCACAAATGAACACAGACAAGATGGAGAACCTTGCTCACTGGAGGTACTTTTTTTGCCTGCAAACAGATTAGAGTTAACGATTCAAACCACTTTTGTATGTCATCATTCAGTAATTTATATAAGGCATTTCCACTACAATATGCTGGGCCATTCAACAGTGGGAGGCGTGTTGGAGGCTCCATCTCGCCTCCCCAGTTAAAGCAGCAGCAATAGCTGGGCCCCCCAGACATGCCTGCTAGGCTTTGCTCGCTAAATGTTACTGACGCTTTAAGAAGCAGAACATTAGCAAACGCAAAACTAATTGACATTCTAGAAAGTCAACTGGCAATTTTTATGATTCAGCAGCTATGAATTGGGCAGAGGGAAAAAAACCAAACTCAAAACCCACAAAGGGGAGTTATACGTGTCCCTTGAACATTTCTAGCAGAAAGACAAGGAGGAGCCCTCTCCCCCTTCCCCACGTAAAAGCAAAACCATCAGCACCCAGACTGAGGATACTTACAAAATAAATAAACCTTCAATTCTCAAGAAACTACAGTATTTAGCATCCACCTTAGACCTGCTGAAGTCTATGTGTTACCCTAAGGCTGGCTTTAACAGATACAAACAAAACATTCATTATGAGCTTCTCTGATATAAGGCAACTTTAAATAGATTCACTTGCGGGTGAGGGAAGAGGAGGGTCCCCCCCTCCTCCTTCCAAACAATGGCTGTGTTATCATGTTGGCTGCAGAAAGAATAAGATGGAGAGATCTTACTTTTTGGACGTCTATGAACCTCTCTGGATTCTTCTAGCCATCTGAGGTGGACATTCCTACTGTCCAGCCTGGCCTCTTCTTCTCATTTTGCACCCGAGACATTAACGCTATCAAACAAGAAACCCAGCCAAAGCTAGATAAGGCAACAAAAAAGCATCGCTGTCTTCCCCAAGTAAACAAATCAGGGTATTTACCACAAAAGTGTCCCAGACCTTCCAGAGGGGAGGCAGGAAGGGGGAAAATTGAAAAAAAAAAAAAAAAAAAAAAAGTATTCCCTGTGCAAGTAGAAGCAACAACAAGCAAATTAAAAAGGGGCTGTTTCTAAATATACATTCAGTCAGTCAGACGCACGTGCTCCCGTGCACACTCAGATACACAGATTTAGCACACAGGCACACGAGCTGCACACACAAGCTTCCAGGCTCACCGTCAAGTTTCCTTTCAGGTTGCCTACCGGGAGGAGAAAATAAGAAACCAAACAAACCTACCAACAAAAATAAAAATACTCCCCAAACAAACAAACACAACAAAACAAAAAAACCCCACCCAACACCCCAAGAGTCCTCGAAAAGTAATCGAAAGGGAGCGTTCACTTCTGAAGTGAAGGGGCGGTGTGTCTCTTCTGGCGATCCAAGATGCAGCATTAGTTTAGAGTTTGTAAAAGATTCGGGAAGGGCTGGGGGGACGGAGAAGGGACGGAGATGTCTAAGAGTTCACACGTATGCTAGGTAAGGAAAAAAGTGCAAAACTGAGGCAACGTATTTGAAGTCTTAGTTTCTGTCTGTCTGTTTTGTGTTTTGTTTGCTCTCTCGTTCCTGTTCGGCTCTCAGCAGCGTGAGCTGGGGTCTTGCTCTAGTTTTATGGTTAGGGTGGGCTCCACGGCCACGGGGGTCCCGTTGGCATAGTGGGAGGTTTTGTAGGTGATGGAGTGATCGCTCTTCTTGGCCGCATAGCGGAACCGGTGATAGTGGAGCACAAGGGCCAGCGCGACGGAGACCAGCACCACAACAGCACCTCCGGCGGCAATAACGTAATACCAGTAGGCTGGGATGGGCTGCACTGACACCGTGTCCACTGTGGGCTCGGTCCCTGGCAGGAGGGTTGCCCCTGGGGAGGAGACACAGAACAGGGTTGCTAGGTGGGAGGCATGCAGACGCACAAAAAGAAACACACATGCTTTCAAGAGTACAGCACGGAGTAACACCGAGTCCCGGGGCCACCTCCGGACACGGGGCATGCGCCTGGGAGGAAGGGAGCACAGCCTGGCGTTTGCTGAGCCTGCATATTCAAGCACCTTTCTCTTCCCTTTTAATTAATCAGGCTGCCTAGATCGCAATACAAATTCCATATGCACACTATTATTACTGTTATTTCTGGCATCAACAAATGTTTTTTTCCCTTATTTTTTTTGGCCTTCTCCAGATCGGCCGCCCGGTTTTGTCTCCACATGGCAGATGTTGTCAAGCAGTGACAAAACACATCATGTTCCTAATTGGAGGAAGAGCATAATCTCAGATGGCCAAGGAAGTTACTACAGGAGACTGGGAAAGAAATTACAGGGAGAAACATTTGTCGTTCTTACGGAAAAGGCAGAGAAGACGACCTCTGTCTGAAAGTGCTTTGCACACAGATCTGGTCTCACTAGGTCCTCTGGTCTCGCTAGGTCCCCCCTTCACAGATTTACAGATTTCCTCATTATTTTTTAAAGTGAGAAAGGATGGTTATGGCTATTTACACAGCACAGGCCATGAAATTCAACCCAACGCTCACCTAAGAAACTCATGCTCTCTGCAGCTTAAGCAAGCCAGGACTACGAATTCATGTCCATGAAGCAAACACCTAGGGAGGGCTGGAAAAGCACCTGCCCCCCTTGAATTCAAGGGCAGGCAGTGCCCAGGCTCAGCCCAGCCCCGCTTAACCCTTCCTACTCTTGCAGCTGCGGCAGGTTGGGAGACAGGACACGGCTACAAGGCGCTGCTCCTGCTTCCCAGGTCATCCTGGGACAGCTGGGCGCACACCTGGTGATGAGAGGCGCGTAGGACCTCACTGCCTGTCGGCAGAAGTGTGCACACACACCCGCCTCCGGCAGGCATCGAGGAGTGCAGCGCCGGTGTCTGCGCTCACGCCCACAGCCCCAGAGCGGCTCTGGGCTGTTATTCCTCCTGCACACACTGCTCCCACCTCCCCAGCTCCGCTCACGGGGGCACGCCGTAAATAACTTGGGAGAGATGCCCTTTTCCACCACATTTACTTACTGACTACCTCAAGGGGGACAAAGTCCTCAGGGAAACTCTCCAAAGGGCTCTCTCTGCTGTTGGACGCGTTGACACCCCCCCCCCCCCCCCCCCGCCCCCGCACCCCCGCTCTCCCCCCCCCCCCCCCA
>NW_015090990.1:14365816-14389374 GCF_001431845.1 Calidris pugnax | reverse complement strand
CCCCCCCCCCCCCCCGCCTCCTCTCACCCTCTCCTTTTGCCCCCAGCCCCATGGCTGGGGGCTCTTGCAGCTTGGTGTCAGCATATTGTTGAGCTCTGCACTAACCAAACTCCAGCTTGGTTTCCTGAGCAGTTTCAGAGGATGCCAAGGGGGAAAAATCAAAACAGGGCAGGATGCACCCGTCTTTGCTAGCAGCAAGGGCATTTCGTAGCACGGCCTCTGCCCTCCCTCCAAGCACTGCCCTCCCCTCCAAGCAGAGCCACCAGCTGGCACATTTGGGATGGCGACAACTTTTCTGCTGCTGGTAGCACAGCCGATGAGGCAAAATGATGGTTTCCTCGCCAGTCACAAGGCTTCCCTTCCCTCCCCATCCCCCAAAACCCAGGCAGCACAGGGAGTGAAAATAAGAATGAACACTGCACCCAGATGCATAGCTACAACAAAAAACCCCTCAAAACCAAGAAAAAAACCCACACAGGCAAGACAAATCCTGCTTTTACAGAGCAGGAGGCTGGGAACCACCCACGTATTTGTCATTGTAGGCAATAAATTTGGATGTCTCAGGAGAAGCCTACCTGCCAGATACGCCGCCCTCGCCATCTCACCCCAGCTGTCCCTTGCCACCAGGAATGGGGGTGGCCCTGTCCCTCCTGCTCGCCGAAAGCGTCTGGGGAAGGGGGGTCTAGGAAGGGCTGTGTGTTGGGGGTGCTGAAGGCAGGGAGCAAGCAGGCAGCCCTCCAACCTCCTTCTTTACCTCCACCAGCCACCCTGGCATGGGGGAACGAAAGCGGCACATCCCTGCACCTCCCTCACCCAGCTGCACAGCAGGTAGCACAGTGGGACACCCCGTGGGGGCCACTGACAGCCCCCCACCAAAGTGAGCAAATACAACATTGCCCTGAGTGTCACTGACAACCCACTGCTGTCTCCCACCGCAGATCCAGCCAGCTGAGCCACCCCAGCTCTGCATGGGTCCCACCGCCATCCCCGATGGATCACCAACACCTCGCCGGTGCCTGACAGCACCAGGGCGTGTGGCCAACCCTTGGGAAGACTGCAGGGCCACTTGCTCTGCGGAGACCACTCGTGTTTATGCTTGGTGACAGTCTGTGCTTACACAGCAGCTTGCTCCAGGGAGAGATTTACAGGCAAACAGCTTCTCACACCACTGATAGGCATTGGGCCCTGCTGGTGGAAACCGGGGTAGGGAGACAGGGGCAGGTGTCAGGGATGCCGATGGCTCCTGAGCCTGCAGGAGAGCAGCACTCCCCCCTGAAAAACAGAGGTGGGGAAAGTTTCCATGGCCTCCTGACATCTGTACATTGCCCAGTGCAGGGCTGGGAGTACGAAGGGTGGGTCTGGCCATAGAGAAGCACGTGCCATGGTGCCCAGCCTGCATCCACTGCCCCTTCCCCATGCACCCCTGCCCTCTGCCTGCCTGGGATGGAGGGAGGCAATGTGATGCACCTCTGATGATCCCTCTTGTGAGAAGGATCCCTGGGGGATCTTGAGGTAGCTATGAGTTCAGGACAACCTCTGCTTGGCTCTGACCTGTTCCAGATGTCCCCATGCAGCAGCTGGGGCTGTGAATGTGAGGGGTGGTGCAGAGCCCCTCCTCAGCCCCCGCTTCCGCACCTCGCAGCCCTGCTGGGGAGATAGCAGAAATCTGGAGAGTTCATTTAGCAACTGAACTCATTAAGGAATCACACTCAGTTGTCTCTAAGCCCTAACGAAGCCAATTCCTAACATTAATGATTGTTCTTCCTTACACTGTCAGCCACTAAATATAGCTGCCTGTCCACTCAGCACACAGCACTGATGTTATCTGCTCTGTTTTTACTGGCTCTGCTGCTCTCTGGAAGTTTTCTCTTATATCAGTGGAAAAGTTCCCTGCTCAGGGAGATGGAAACAAAAAATTCATCTTCTTAATAATTTTTCCACTCCCCTTTGCCTTCTACCACACATACACACACACACACTTGCCCTTCCTCATTTATTCACTAGGGCTCTTGTCTTAAACAAAGAAATGCCTCCTGCTGTTCCTGCCAAGTTTATGGGTGCTGTGTTTATGCATGGCTTGGGGCACAGCTCAATGGAAATCCAGTTTACTCTCTAGAGGACGGATGATTTCACATGGGTGTGCTGCTGGGCTCACACCTCCAACCTGGCCAGGTACAGCCCCCTCCTCTTCCCAACAGGGAAGACCAGTTTTAGAGCTGTGCAGCAGAAATCAAACCTCAAAATAAGCAAGAGCAAAAGTCAGCTGGGGGGAAAAAAAGGAGAAAATCCTTCCCAGAGAGCCTCCTAGAGGGCTGCCTGCTTTGCTCTGCTGCTGCCATGTCACAGCTCGTACTCCTCTCCAAAATCACTGACATTAACTGCTGTGGACAAGCAACACAGCTGGACTTTTTGTAGATGGACAGATGAAAGTGAGCATTACACTCATCTAATCTGAATGCCACAAAACTGGTGTCAGCCTCAACTCCTTAATTGCTACCTGTCATTTCTCCAGGAAGATATCTCTGTCTTGATTTCAGGTTACCTGGTGTGGGAGAATCCACCAGTCCCAAAGGCAAATTCTCCCCGCAGTTGGTCTCCATGCTCTTTGAAATATGTCTCTTATTTTTAGCCTGGTATTTATCTAACTCCTTGCTTCTAGCCACTTGTTATACCTTTCCTTTATGGGTGAGATGCATCAACTCTCAAATGCAGCACAGTTTAAGCACACTTGACTGGTCTTGTAAGATCCGGACCCACTAGCTGAAAGATATTCCACCCACACAATTCTCTTATTTGTCTTGTGATCCTGGAGCCTGTAAGGTGCATATTTTCAGCTTTGCTCCAAAGCCAAGAGAGAAAGGATTTGTTATTATTTTTAACGGCATCTGACTTTTTCAGCTCATGATGTAATTGCAGGAGCGGGGACTAGAGAACATCTCAATATTTCCTGCAGAGTCTTTCTTCTTGAGCTCCCTTTTTTCCTCCAGCCGGGGAATCCTTCCCCTCCTTTTGCCCTCTCCTGTTGGGCATCTCTGTCTTCCCCTCATTTTAATTGCTATTTTGCTTTCTACAGTCTTCACTTCATGTTTTCCCTCTGCATTTTGCTCCTTTTCTGGTGTCCTAGTTCCAGTGGGAATAGGGTTAATTTTCACAAGGAGCTGGAACAGGACACAGCCTGGACAGCTGACACAAACTAGCCAAAGGGGTATTTTAAACCCTGTGTGACCATGCTCAGTATAGAGCTGAGGGAGCTGGCTGGGGTGGAGGGGCAGGAACCGCTGCTCGGGAGCGGGCTGAGCTTTCTGGGTTTGGTATATTCCTTTATCAGTACTATTGTTGTTGTTTCCCTCTTTCCTTTGCTGTTCTGTTAAACTGCCTTTACCTCAACCCACAAGTTTTGATTTTTCTTCCAATTCTCCCCTATCCTGCTGCAGGGTGGGGGGAGCGAGCAAACGGCCACGTGGTTCTTTTTTGCCAGCTGGGGCTAAACCGTGACACCTGGTCACTCCATCCCTCTGCCCCATCAATTCCTGTCTGTAAGCCAGAGAAACCTTTTCAACCTTTCGCTGGAATTGCTCCCCTGTTGTGAGCAGTGCTAGGACGTCCTCCAAGGAGCTAGCAATGGGCAGAAGCCCACTGGGGTGAGCTGGAGCTCCTGTGTGAAGGGGAGATGTGTCTGCAACAGCATCTGCCTGTGGTGCCCAGGGACCTCACTGTGCTGGGCACAGAAAACACTGTCTCTACCCAGCCAGCATGTCCTGGGGAATATGACAAGGAAATGGAGGCATACAGGTAGCAGGGCATGGGGTGAAGGGCAAGAGAAACAACATGAGTTAGCAGGACTTTGGGATAGACTCAATGTGAGAACTCAGAATAAGGTTCAAACTGAGTATGTAACTTGTAACATGCATGTTACAAGCCCCAAAAGGCAAGGATGCTGTTTGCAAAATAGATACCAGGACAATATATAGAGATGGTTTAAGTAAGGAAGGGCTATAAGGCTTTAACTGTTAACTAAGAATATTGCAGCAACTTTTCAGTAACACCACAAGCCCAAGCAGCAGATAAATAAGCAGCCTGCAAACAAGCAAGCCCAAATTCCTAGTTGTTACAGTATGGGCATGACTGAAAAATATGATGTTGTGCCCTGTGCCACACGCCTGCCTCACACCCCAGGGACAGAGTTGCACACTGAAGAGGACTTCAGTCTCGGTGTCTACTTTTTCTTTACTGCCACAGCTCACAATGCATGTACCTACCAGAGACAGCTTGCCCCACACAGGTATGCAGCTGCTTCTAGGGTAGAGCCCAGCCATATTTAACTACCCACCATCAGAGTGGGGTGTGGGAAGAGTACAGACATCATGTCCAACTGAAAGCAACAGGCATGTTGACTGAACTGGCAAAACAACTGTCAAAGTTAAGGGGAGCCCAAGGTTTGCTCTTTGTCGCAACACAACCCCCAGATGCACCCCCGAACAGGCAGGTAGGAAAACAAAATCCAAAATCAAAACACAGGGATAAACCCCAAACGGACTAAACTGACCTTCTCTGCAAGAGCAGGTAGCTTTCCCACCCCAGAGCAAGACAAACAGCATCCCCGCTTACTGCTCAGAGTGAGGCAGTTTTTCCTACCCTGTATGTTTGATCACAGAAATGCTGGCTTCTATCCTTCAGGCTAATATTAAGCCATTAAACGCACCATTTCACCTTGTTTTCCTTTTATTGACTCCTTTTATTGTCACCTTCAAAGCTCCTCATGGCAGTTTGCTCTCCCACTTCTACCTCCCAACTCCCTTCCCCTTCCCAGCAGAGCAGCCCCACCGTCCTTCGCCAGCAGCTCAACCACCACCACTGCCAGATCATCCATAAACTAGAAAACAACCTTCCCCCACACTGACGTAAGTCATTGCCACCTCATTTCACTTTTAATTGGCTACTGGCTTTTCATTTCAATCAGTTGATAACTACCCTTTATTCCTCAGCCTTCCCATTTTGGGCTCTGCTGCTCTTCAGGGGGCTGGCTGCCACATGATGGCAGGTTTCCTAATGCTACTCATCCCCAAGACAGTGGGACTTGTCTGTTTGCCTGCTCCCTGTCACCTAGCAGGAGTCAGAGGGTGTCACCTCCTGCTGCTGCGGCGGGGGAGGCTTAGCACACGCTTGCCATTTCACTGCTCAGAACATTTGCTGTTACAAACACGCACATCGCTTTCCTTCCATGTAAAAGCCCATGCCAGCAGAAAGAAACCACCGAGAGGAGTGCAATTTTACCTGGAAAGTAGAAGTTCTCACCTGGGAAAGCTGTGATGGGTTCTGCAAAGATAAAAACAACCCAGTATTAGAAAGAGGAATATTTTAACAAGGCCACAGTTCATGTCTCTGTTGATCGGTAGCAGCCAAGCCGAGCAGGCATGTGGCTGTGCCCCACAGAAGCCGCTCGCTGGGAGCAGTGTGCAGGGTGCTAGACAACCTCAGCCCTGACTCAGCTGAGGACGGACCAGATGCAATAAGCTTCAACTCAGACACAGACTTCAGAGAAAAATATGTCTGAGGTTGAAGATCATTTGGATACAGCTGTCTGGCCTGAGTCATCCAAAGAAAAAGCCCCCCCCGGCCCAGCGGTGAAACCCTGAAACCCCCTAAAATTTCCAAGAGCAGTTTGGTTTCTGGCTCAACTCTGGCATCATTATTCACATGGGAACCACATTACTTCTGGGCATCGATGCCATGCTCCTCTCCATCTCACAGTGCCAAGAAACAAAGAGAAGTGATTTTTTTTCTTCTTTAAAGATACTTTGAAGAAGTAATCTATTACAAATTACTGGATCTGAAAAGCAATAATCAGTACTTATTACTGATTACTTTCTCACAGAAGTAATAGACTTCTGATTATTTTTAGATTACTTCTGCATTATGCCTGTGAGTCACAGAAGCAGACTCTGGCTCTACTGAGTGCTATGAAATCATCACTCAAGTTCAGATTGCGAACGGCACATTTGTCAGAGGAAAAAATTATTGTGACTTATTAGCGTTCTTTCACGCTAAAAAGGAATCAGATTACTTCCCAGGATTACATTTGAAAAAACAGTAGCCTGTGCTGGAGTCAGCTATTCTCATGGCTCTGACAGAGAGAGAGCAGCACTGTATCTCTGCTGTTTCATTATTACTTTGGTGACATCGGAAATGACCCGTGAGTTATGTTCAAGTTTGCAGTGGGAGCCCTTTGTTAGAAATGATCCGAAACAAACTATCCTTATCAGTTTCAAGATTCCCGTTCAACTTCCTAGAATGGGACAAATAATTTTGTGTAGCAGTTTGGTGTTATTTTTAGGGCTGGCAATGCTTGAAACTTTGTGATTTATTAATGTTTTTGTTCTGAAATATTAAGCTTTAGGTTCATGAGGCCCCAAGATACAGTAACACTGGAGCTAGGTGAATTGCTGAGCTCAAAAGAAGTTAGATAGGAAATGCCATTAGTGTTAATCATCAGTCTTGCTTCTCTTTAATGCCATAGAAGGCAAGGGATTAAAACACCACTGTCAAGCCTTAAATACAGGCAATTTGACATACAGAGTATTAGCTCCTTTGGCAGATGGGAGACCAGCAGAGTTCAAAGCATCAAAGAAAGAGGGACCAACAGCGCTCGAGAGCATCTCTGGGGCAGTCCTGGCCCTCTGTTCTATTATTAATGCTGATGCCTGCACCATCTTCACCATCGCCTGCCTGCACGGGGCAGCATGTGACGTGACCAGCCCTTCCCAGGCACAATTGTCCCATGCCTCCATCCCTGGGATATAACCCCTCAAAGAAAGCATCTGTCCTGCTTGGCTTAGGAGGCACCAGGATCCTCCCCTCCCTCAGTAGAGGAGAGAGGAGCAGTTTCACTGAATGGGACCTTTCAAAGCCTAAAGAGGAGAGAGGCTCTGCTCCACCTGACTTTCGGGTTGGGCACGGCCACTTTGTGGGTCTTTAATAGTGAAACATGCCTCCTCCCAGTTATGCAGAAGAGCAGGCCCTTGCTCTTGTGGGCAGCTCTCAACAAAGATCCCACTAATTGAATACTGCTGGTTCCATCCCCAGCTGGGATGACTCTAAATCCACATCCAAGCTAGCAACTGCCAATGGCAACCGGAGCCATCAGAATGCATGCATGGATATGCCAGCTAGAGGAACAGGGCTGGGCAATGGCTCCGTCAGCAAACTGCTAAAAAACACTTTTTCTCTCTCTCTTTCTTTCTTTCTTTCTTTTTTTTTTTTTTAAAAGTCCTCTCTGTCTTTCACATTGAACGAATCCACCTGGCTTTTGGCCTGGTTTGGGAAACAGTGAATTCTAGGACAAAAATTTCTTTTGTTATTCTGTTAACATTGCTGTAAAACCCCTCTGCTATTTTATTTCTTATTAGAGAAGACTCCTTTTGAACTCATCGGCCCCTCTAAGCATGTAATACTGACTGACAGCTGGTTTCTTTTGTCCAGCACTTTCCTTTTAAATTTGGTGTATGTCCTTATCACACAGAATAGTCCTCGGTAACCCTCAGCGGCTCTTTCAGCTTTGCACAGCAGAGACATGTGCTTCCTGCCTCTCACACCAACGCAGAGCCTCCCTCCCCCAGAGACTGAGTCCTCCTCGTTTCTTTCATGGACAAGGAAAGTCCCAGCTTAGATCCCAAAACTCCCGGTAACTCAAGCCAGGGAGAAGCAGTGGCCAACTAGCAGCCAGCAAGTGAAGGCTCTCCAGTCCCTGCTGCCCCTACTGCCAACCCCAACCCCAACCCTGTGGCTGGACACAGCACGTACCCATGCAGTTCTCCAGTGGGATGTCAGTGCCCAGCCGAATGTCATCAAGAGCGAGCTCTCCCGAGTGGCCGTTGCGTATAAATCCCTCAAACACAATCTGTGAGAAATCAGAACAGAAATGTCAAGGCTAAGCTGGGAAGCAGAGAGCAGCTGCTGCTCCTGAGGGAAGGGGCAGGAGATCTGGTCCTGACTTTCCCTGCACACGTGCAGGTGACCTGAGACTAGTCATGCTTCCTTGCCCTGCCTCTGCCATCCCTTCCCCAGAAAAAGATGCTCTGAAGGGACGGCTTCAGCAGAAAGAGCATTACCTGGCCTGACAGCACTTGGCTTGGAATTTGTTCAATTAAATGTCTCTTGCATGGAATAAAACCTCAGTGAATCAATGTTCAGCACCACAGGCCACCCCCCGGCCCTTGCACAAATGATGCAAGTGGCATAACACTGACTTACAGCAGCAGCAGATTTGGCCTAGGGTATTAACTGGACTATGATCAGAAAAAGGAAGGAAAGGACACAAAATGCACTGCTACATTAACTGTAAAGTGCTGTTCCCATCAACATTACATAAGAAGTATTGAAATGTTAGAGGAGAAGGGTCAATTTATTCCTACTTAATCACAGGCAAAATATATTTACAAAAATAAATAGAGTCGTTAGCTCTAAGAACTGCTGAGTGGAGAGACTTGCATTATTTACATAATGATTCTGTTATTTAGCTAATGCTGGTATATTCACATTTAACGCACAAAGTAGTCAGCCAGTGCCCATCATTCTTATCTGTAGGCATATTGCGTTTACTGGTATTTTATTAAAAAGCCAAACACACACATGCAAACTAGTCACGCAGCTCTGGTGCAAAGCTTTTGCTTTCCATCTCCCTGACTACTCTGGAGGGTCCAAATAATTTCCTAGGGCTATGTATTTCACCAACTTCCTCTTCCCATTTTAGGTGCCCCCTTTCTCTGTGGTAGCTGGGCAGCCCAATCCTATGCCTGCCTGCAAGGAGACCTCCCTGAAGGGCTGGGTGTCTGTCTGCACGCAGGACAGAGTGTCAGCTGGTCCCAAGCATGAGCCAAAGACCCATGAAGGAGGCAGCAGTTTGGAGGGTTCAGTGGCCTGAGAGCAGCAGCTTCTGGGGGCAGGATTGGGCTGGAAACAGCCAGAGCAATGTTCCATGCTGGGGTGGTCATCAAAGTGCTGCCTCAGGCCAGCAAGTGAGTGTTTCCTTCTGCTGCGGAGGGTGCTGTGCTGGATGCTGTGCTGATGCTCATTAACAAGTGACAACAGCAGCCCTGGCTCCCTGGCAAGCGGCACGCTGCCCGGAAGGGCTAACCATGCCAAAGGCACTCCTGGAAGCAGCAGCCTCTCCACGGGGCACTGGCATGGCCATGCCAAAGGGGCTTAGGTGGCTGCGGCGAGCAGCATGGCTCCCTCCAGCTCATCCCTTCTTTTCCACTGATGTTCTGACAACGGGACTAGACCTTGATGCCACAGCACTGCACCCAGCCCTCTGGTCTGGTCTAAGGTATCTGAGAAGTGAATTCACAAATGAAACCGTGTTCTCCCATCCTTCTCCTGTGCCAGCACTTGCAGCCACAGCTAGAGAAGGGCTGTTTGTAGACTACCCTTAAGAGCTGGCTGTGCCCCCTCCCAGCTTCCCACTTCTCCTGGCTGCAGGGTTTGGGTTTGCTCCCCGGAGCTGCATGCCTGCCTCTGGTCAGACTATCTGCTGACCATCAGCTGGGGAGCGGGGAAAATACACAAACCAAAATGAGAATAAAAGAAGAGAAAATAATTGCAAAGCAGGAGATTTGAGGAATATAAAAGGCAACAGGCTGAACAAAGGCCCAAGTCTGTGCAGAAGACAGGCACTCTCTGAATAACAAACAGTGTCGCTTAGTTACTATAGTAACTCAAGAAACACAATGAAAACAGCCACATTCCCTAATGATGAATGGGCCCTGGCTCTGAAACACTGAAATAAAGATGCTGGAGATGCCTGCCTGGCCCAGCACACCTTCCCCAAGCATCTTACCCGGTATTCCATGTCGTAGCTGGGCAAGATGATGCGGCCTTCCCTCCACTCCTCCCCTTGGTCCTCCGTGATGACCCACAGCGCCTTGTGCTCTTGGCTGGCTTCCCGCCAGACCCGCAGCATCACCCCATTGCTGCCCCACGCCTGGTACTGGAAGACCATGCAGACAGCGCTCCGGGGCAGATAGATGGTGGGGCTGATGAGCCGGGCTCGCTGGACTTCCCTCCTTCCGCTGCTCTGCAGCTGCAGGTAGCTCTTGCTGTCTGTTCAAAGAGGAAAACACCATCATATTATTTTCTGTGGCCACTTGCAACAAGTGTCTTGCCTCCTGCCAGATGGCTTTGGCAGTGCTGGGCAGGTTCTCACACCCGTGCAGGAGCTGGGTCTCACACCAGCACCCTCAGTGTGTGCAGCAAGCCGTGCCACTGCTGCGCCCTGGGCAGCCTGGGCTGAGGAGCACACTTCCTTCTCCAGCCACCACCATCCAGTAGGAGACCAACAACAAAACCAGAAAGTGGTAATCCAAAGATTGATAAAATTCAGAGAAGTTAAAGAGCAGTTATTGTCAGAAGTGACGCCACGATAATGACACTGGGAGGGGGTTGTGTTTATTTTGCTAGGAGCTTACTCATTGAGCAAGCCTGAGGTGGGTTTTTCTAACTGCTGGTGCTGAAAATTCATCTTGGGATGGGGATCTCATGCTGTGTTCATCCTGCCTCTTTTCATCCCCAGCAGTAAATACTCTGCAATCAGGGTCTAGCTGACAATTTTGTTTTGAGCACGCACACAACAAAATGAAAGCCTGGCTCTCGTTTTTTTCTGTAATGCAGCAAAACAGCCCCTAAAGCACAGCACAGAGGAAGAATGTGGTCCCAGTGAGTGAAGAATGCACAGGTAACAACCAGGTAGCTGCAGACTTGAAGGTAGCTGAAATACCTACAGTAGGGGATTCATTTGCTTTAATATTACATTTTAAACTGTGTCATGCTTTTTGTCAATCCTCAGGAGGGAGATTTGGTACATTTGATATCCCAGACTGAGACTGGAATTAGAGATAGTTGATCTGAGTACCAATAGCAGCAAAAGCCCATGGATACAAATCCCTGGGCGCAGCTGATTTGGTCTGGAATCAGTGGCTTCCAGACCTCTCTGATAAGAAGCCTCCTCAAGGAGTTCCCCATTTGCAGCTTGGATGCCTGAAGTCCCTTAGCACAGACTGAAAGCCAAGCTTGTAGCTGATCTGATCCTTACCTGCCCCCTCCCTCCCATCATGACCAATGGCAGGAGAGAGTCCCTTGGGTTGCTCTGACTGCAGTGCCTGCAGTACAAGGTGACACAGACAGGACAACAGATATTGCTGTATTTTGCATTTCACTCAGCAGAGGGATGAACATGCTTTGTCTTGCTAAACAGTGGGCAAGTGGTGCTTCATGCCAGCATGTGCAAACCTTCCTGCAGCCCAGGGGGTCTACCTCTGCCCCAGGAACACACCTAAGGGTCAGTGGCTTTCTTTCGCCATGTCTTAGCCTGCTGCGCTTGACCGGCAGAGCTCTGAGCAGCAGCTTGCCTCCTGCTCGCCCTGCTCCCTCTGCAGCTTCAGTGCCCACAGCAATGGCAGAAAAGGAGCATCTGCTTGGAGAAGGTTTGCAAAGTGCACCCAAAACACCTCCAAAACTTAAACCAGAAAGACCTGAACTTAGATCCCAGTTCGCAAGCATTGAAACACAGGTCCCATCCAGAAAACAGCAGCTGATCTTGCTGCCGCTCAGCAATCGGGTGACATCCCAGGCCAAGGGAGATGTATCAGTGGTTGTACAGCCGCTGGCCCTGCTGCAAGTTTGTCACTGCCAGAGAGCTGGGCTGAAACCAACCACCGTGATCTACACAGCTTTCTAAAATAAATTTAGGACAAGACAGCAGAAAGATTTGCCATCACTCTACTCCTGGAATATAAGACCAAAATATTTCAAAAGTGTATCCATTCCATATGAACTTTCACTGATTTTGCTGCGTGAAGGACAAATCTGTCCCTGACTGGCCACATAAAGAAAGGGAAACATTTTCCAGCAATATTTTCTAGCACCTATGAAATGTACTTGGGCCACTTGGCACTTTATGCCAACAAACAGTAGCAGAAAAAAAGATGAAAGCATGTTTGCTCACTCCTGTTTGAGTGAATCACTTGAAAAAGTACCATGCCGTTCTCTAATGGAGTGTTCTTGTGATTTACCTCAGAGTGGTAGTGGTGGAGGAGGAGATGTGGGAGATAAACAAGTGGAGGAAGCGAAAAAAAAGAACAAGCTGTACTCCATGCCTAAGGAGCGATAAGGCATAATAAGTCATCAAGGTCTCCTGAATTAAAATCCTCTTTTAGTAATTCACTACAAGCCTCTTCAAAGAAAAAAGCAACAACAACAAGAAAAAAGCAGCAACAACAAACAAGTTGGAAGAGCATATCAGTCTATGATCCTACAATTATCTCACAGCTGAAATGGTCTCACAGTCAAATCCTTAATAAAAGCACCAGCCAGGCTCAAGAAGGATCAAATCCAGATCCTTGAAGTTCAGGACTGACCTTTGGTGCCCATAGCCTGATAGAGTGCAGGGATGTGAGCCACCCTTGAATCCACCCAAAGCCCACAGCTGACCCTGCGCAGAAGACTATGTAAATTGTGCAGCTGGACACCCCCCATGATCCACACATTGCACTGGGAGTTGGTGGTACTCGGTGTTGCTGCCTCTTCCGCTCCAGCAAAAGAGCCTGTGTGCCTCTGAGTCACATCCCTCCCACTAGGGATGACACTGACCTCTGATTTGTTCCCATTCCTATCAGACTGTGAAATCAGAGTAACTCCTGAACCGCCCCAAGCACACAGGCTCTTTCAGAGCCTCAGGAGCCCTCCCAAACCCTGCATCTTCTGTGCTCTCTGCCCAGCTCTGTGGTCCACAGAGCTCTCCAGGACCTGCTGGCAATCCCAAGGGCTGCAGGGAGGCCTGGGTGATGAACCCAGCTGCTCCCCTGCAAGTGGTACTGGATTTGGCTACCACGCACTCCTGCTCCTGGTAACAGGAGCTTCTGGAACGGAGAGCAGAGCGCAAGCAGACATGACTTTCTGTGTCATTTGAAGATTAAATGGCCGGATCACTCTAATGGCTAGTTGGACCTTCTGAAAAGCCCTGCAAATTTGCTGAGACTTACTGAACAAGGGCACTGTGCAGCTAATTGTTGGAACTGCATGTGAGAGCCTGGTGGTTCCAGTAGTCACTCTGTTTGATACAGTAAATGGAAGCCTTTGGCACAGAAAGCACCTGAAAGGCTGATTTCCCCTGCTAAAATGCTTGAAGGGAGCCTTGCAACGATGAGCTGATCAATTCTTCCAGGATCAGAAATGCATTTTAATCTCTTTCCCAGAACTTTGCTTTGCAGCCTCTATTCCAGCTAACACAGCAGCTACATCCCCCACTGAACTGGCACTGGTAGTTCAAAGCGCTGGCTCAAAGAAGGCAGGACAAACCTGTTCAGGCATTTTAACCTACCGCTGTTTTTGCAACTGATGCTACGGCATAAATCTCATGGAAGATTTATGGGATCATCTGGATGTAGGGGAGCCAGAGGAGCGTGAACACGCAACCATCCCCAGCCAGACGATGGCAGAGTCGCTTGTACGTGCACGGCAGTGAGTCCCAGATAAATCACCAGCCGGGCCCTGCAAACAAACCATCTGGCCAACACGGTTTCCTCTTGGCGTGCCTGTCCCCTCCTGCTAGCAAGCCATCTGAGAGGACATTAGGGGCAGCGGGGGATGAAGACTCACGGTTTGGGTCAGGCTGCAACCACAAGCCATGGCAGCAGCTCCCTCTGCAAGGTCAGCCTGCCTGTGCTCGGGTCCTGCATGTCTCACCCCTTCTCCTAAGAAAAGCACCTTCCCTCATCGGTCTCAGCAGCACATCTGGAGCCTTTCCAGCAAAACATGTGGGGCAGGATGTACACAAGCATTTACTGAGATTTCAGATTCCCTCCGCATTTCCCCCTTGCTGGATATCATTGAGTTACAGCTGCTGCTCCTATGGAGGACCCACACTGAATTGCCTTCACTTACATCCCTCCAAAGGTCACCCCACTCTTCTTTGTTGCAGAGTTTGTTTCACAGTGTGTTTTAGTGGTAGCGCCGTAGCCCACCAGCAGCCACCTCTTGTCTGCCAAATCCCATAGGTGACATCTTTGCTCTTGGTCCTGCCTGCTGCCTGCACAGCCCCAAATGCCACCCCTGATAGTGCTGTGTTGGGGGTGAGGAGATGTCCTAGCAGGGCCTGATCCTGCTGTCCTACTGCATCAGTCCTTGCCTTTCCCAGGGAGCAGATCAGCTCAGATCTCCTCATGACTGCAGGGTGCTCTGGTAGCAGGGGGATGGCAGCTGCATGAATATGCAGATTGAAACTGGATAGTTATTATATTTTTAATTTTTTGGCAAATCATGCAAATTCACCTCAAAAGGCTGCCGCCGCAATTTCAGCGACAGGCCTCTCCTCAATGACAGACTTTCATTTACGAAGGGAAATCAATCCTCCGTAAAACTAATATTTATATTAACTAGATCACTGCGTCTGCTGGAAAATCCCCTCAATTTTGATTATGTGTTAATTAGCCTGCCAAGTCCTTGCCATTTCAGTCTCTAAATCAGTCCGTGAAAAGGCATAAAACCCCACACCTGCCCAGAACCAAGCCCTCCGCCTCCTCTCCGGAGCTTCTCTAATGGACGGGCCATTACATCCTCTCTCTTAATTAAGCCTCATGTCCTCAACAGCGTGGCGCAACTGCGAGTCCCGCTGCCTCCCCCCAAGGAGCGCAGGGAGGGCACAGTGTCCCTGACAAACCAAATGCCAATTAGAGCCTGACATTTATGCTAAGCGAGCTGCTTACCACCGCGACGCGTCCACCGCCAGCCCGGCAGGCACCCTGCGTGCCCCGACATGAAAGGGTGCGGGCAGACCCCCCCGCGCCCGCCGTTAGTGCATGCACAATTAACGGCATTAACCCAGCCAGCGCTTCCACCGCGCAAGGCCGCACATGGCGGCGTGCTGGCGAGCGCACGCCTTCCCGAACCGGGCTCCCTGACTCACAGGCTGCTCAGTCACCGCTGTGAAGCGACGCGGTGATGCACGCGCTGAGTTTTGAGAGACAGTGTCTTGCTTTGCAGAGAGCTTTCCAGCCCGGTTTTACAGGCAATAGTGTGTCACCGGTGTCTGGGTCCAAAAAGTGACTAAGGACTCACTCAGACAAGCGAGCAGCAAAGAAGTGGGTGAGCCCCAGAGAAATAGTTTCTTTTCCTCTGCCTCCAGCCCAACCCAAATGTGCAGGAGTTTTGCTGGCAATGCAGGAACAGACTATGGCCATGCCCTCTCTCTCATGAAAGATGGTATGGGCACAAGGACGGCCACAGCCTGGCCTCAGCCAGCAGCCAGGGCACTCGCTCAGCCCAGCCAATGCTCAGCAAACCTCCCGTGATCTGGGTGCCGGCGTGTCCCAGCTCTGCCATGCTGCAGGCACCCAAGGTGTGAAGGACACTTTCGGGTTTGCTGTCCTTACTGCGCAAACAAGGGTCAGGAGAGTCACGCACAGCTTTGCGGAGAGGCACCACACACGGAGGGAGCGGGGAGGGACAGAGCCGGGTATGTGGTCTTCTTCCCACAGCACGCAGCTGCTCGCTCATTGCACAGAAGTGCTTGGCTTTCACACCACCCCACATGCAAAACTCCCTCCTACTTCAAAGGAGACAGGATTGACCCTAGAGGTCAAAATGTGTCCCCAAGGCAGAAGCCCTGCGTAAGTCTCATGAGAGTAAGTGCAGACCCGATTCAGTCCAGCCCTGCTCCATTAACACCATGAAAACATTTCTGCTGGTTTGGACAGAGTAGGATCAAGGCCTACAAGCAGAAGTTCTCATAGATTTCAGGAAAAATATGAAACTTTCCCTTTTAAAGACCCCTTGGGAAAAACATAGGAATGGTGAAGGGTCACCATCAGCTTAAAAACAGCTCAACATTTGCTTTCCTTAAAAAGTAAGCTCTTAGGAAACTTCAGACCACTACAAACATTCCTCTGCTGGAAATGCTTTGAAACAAACAAACCTTTCCCTGCAGCGCCTGCCACATGAATGAGCAGCATTCCTGACCCTCAAAGCCAGTGAGGCCACGGCCCACAACAGAAGATCTTCGTGGGTTTTTGCAGCCCAGCCTAAGAGCTATGTGGTCAGGAGAGGTGCAATGTTAAAGCACTTTGTTTTCTGCATGCATGTACGGCTGCCAATATCCAAACAGCATGGGGTTCACAATGCTGCTGCAGCTCTGATCCTGACGCCGTGCTCACCTGAATGAGAAGCAGCACGTGGTAGAGGTGCAGACCCCACAGTGCTATTGTAGGACCACAAGGTATTTACTTAATGACTGCAAGAAAAGAGGAGGGAACAAAAATGGGCTAACACCAATTCCAGCTTTTCAGTGGTGGCTTATTAGCACAGCATCACTGAGAGCAAGGTAATCACACCTACCAGCTAAGCATACGAACCAGGATCTTCATACCCTTCAGGATTAAGACCCTGGTGAAATTCAAAGACAGTGAAGAGTTGAGGTCCCCAACTTACCAACCCAGATTTATTTTCAGGTCTTAAGACCTCTATCTTGACACCAATGGCACATTGCCATTGCGTGCAGCAGGAGGGGGGATGAAACCTCATTGAAACTTGAACTTGCTGCTCCTTGAAGCTTGCTAGGTGCAGCTAAGGGGAATCTTTCTACAGATGGGAAGCATCGGAAAATCCATAGAGGGAAAAATCCTGGCAATCTCACATGGGGGCATGGAAAAGGGAGCAACAGTATTTTTTAGGCTTGTAAAGGGCACGGTAACAGCTGGAACCATGCTGGGTTTCTGCTGAGTTGGGCACTTTGGGTCCACTTTTACCAATGGGGTCCCCAGACGTGTAACGGGAGCCTGCAGGAGAGGACGTGGAGCTAATCCATGGTGTGAAGAGCCCAAGGAACACAGGGCTAAAAAAAGAAATGCAGAGCTGCCTGAAAGAGTATCTTGGAAATAAAAATAGTGGAATGAGAGCAGTGGGTGTCTTGTCAGTCTTGAGAAGAAGTTCTCCGCGCCAAAGACGAGGAGGAATTGCATGCAGCGCATAAAATGAAATCAGCAGATATCTGAGGAATTCAGGCCTGTCTCTCAGCAGACTTTTCTAATCAAGTGCCTCACAGAGGATATTTCACCATGGTCATTTCCTTCCCCCTCTCTCTCTCATGCAGCCTGCGCCAGGGCTCCTCCTTTCATTATTATTTTTTTCCCTTTTAATTTTAATTTCTGTTTTGCCATTTTCATAAGAAATAGAAAGACATCCCACACGGCTCTTAAAGGCACAGCACACTTCCTTGCTACTGTGGAGCCAGCCACGGCCTCTAGCCAGGGCCAGCACCTTTAAATCAGAGTAAATTGGGCTCCAGCAGCTTTGAGTTCCCGTTAGCTTTTCCCCTGCCCCTAAACCAAGCACAGCTGCTCTCTGTCACCCAACTGCTCACCCTGGGGTGGGGAATTCACAAGAAAAGACCACCCCGAACAAGGGCTTTTCATTCCTTGCTCCCTGGAGTCTGAGGATGAATTTTCTAAGTAGAAACAAAGTGCTGGAGGGAGCGCAAGGGAAAGGCAGGGGAAGAATGGGGGAGTGTGAACCAAACAATGCTTCGATTCTGTCCCTGCCGAGGGGCTGGCATCGCCTCTTTTTCATCTTTCTCGAGTTGCTTTTAAAAGCTGTGTGGGGAGGAAAAAAGCAAATAGTTGTTTCCTTATGTGTCATGTCTTTCTAATTTCTACGAGCAGGACCAAAGTGAGGCACGGCAGTGACGCCTTTGCATGTCACCCCCTCTGCAGTCCTGGGCTGCGTGGCAAAGGCAGCAGCATGCCTGCTGGGAGGACACGTCCCAACTCAACCCAGCCGGGAGGCTGATCCCATGGCAGTGCCAACAGCAGTCCTTCAGCCTGTGCCTGGTGTCTGCTGCTGACTTCTTCCACTGCCGTGGGTAAGTCACTTCAGCCCCCTGGAACTGCTGCCTCTTCCTCTGCCTGTACAGCCTGTAACTTGCCGGGCGCCTACCTGCACCCCAATGGTGCTTCAGTGCCTGGCTCTGCACCGCACCGCAAGGGAGACCTCTCCACACTGGCAAATGTCCCCCAGATGCATTGATGGGGTTTTGCAACTGATAACTAACTAAGAAAGAGAAGAAAGAGTAGAAGGGTAAAAAACAGAACTGCGTGCTGAGCTGTCTGAAGCAGCACCAAGCTCTCCCAGGCTGTGCAAGCACGCACACACACACACACACGCATTCGCACATACAACAGAGTCTTCTAAGAAACTATGGCCAACTAATTGTAGGGAGACTCGGGGGAGAGGAAATGAAATGAAAAATTGAGTCTGAGTTATAAAAATAAGTAATTTTTATCCTACTTGCAGGAGGCTTATATTAATTAAACATTATTACAGCGAATGAGATGGGGAGGGTTATTAAGTCTGGGGCTGGTTGTAAGTGTTCTCTCCTGTTGCCTGAGGCTCCACTGAGCTCCAGATATTAATCTTCTAAAGCACTCAAATGCTGAAGAGATAAACACTTGAAATATGAAAATGTTTTTCTCCATAGCAGACACTATGACCCTATGTCACGCCAAAGAATTTGTCAGATGTCCATATAGGCTGCACTTAGAGCATTACCCTGTGTCTTAGAAAAATGCTGGGCACCTCAGGAGCTGCAGAGAGAAATGATGTGTGCGTTTGCGTGGGGGTGATTTGTGTGTGGAGATGTAGCAGATTCTCCTCTTCCCATATGTTTCTGGAATACATATTTTCCTCTTTAGCACTGCCTACCAGGTGTTGGCTGCACGGCTTTCCAACTGGCTGGCGGCACTGCCAATCTGGCCAGCGCCTCTGCCAGGTGGCTAACAGGTTCACCCGAATGTTTGCATCTCGAGACTCAACCTTACTGGGGGGGGGAATGGGGGGCGAGGAGGAGCCCGCAGCATGCACAGCTCCCTGGGCACATGGTATGCAGGCACTGGAGTCACTGGGCATCAGGACAGAGCCAAAGCCAGGTAAGATCAGCCAGCTTTCCCTGGGGGACCACTGAGTTTCATAAGTAATGAATAACAGTGAAGTGATGTTATGGTGATGTAATCTGTAGTTATAAGGAAACTGGCAAATGTTCTTTGTGCCACCCATGCCACAAAGTCAACAAGGGTAAGGAAAGGGCACTAGTCCCGGGGCAAGTTCCAAGATGTGAAGCTGAAAAACTTGATATATCAACCGCACTGCCAGAGGCAGGCTCCCTTCCAACCCATGCCAGCACATCTCAGTGAGGTCCTCCATAAATTAGGCTCTGCCACGCTTATGCAAATCTTCTGCTTCCAAAGCTCAGATGAGAAAAAGAGCAAAAGTCAAACAGCAAGAAGCTGGCATATTTCTG
The DNA here is from genome assembly GCF_001431845.1 of Calidris pugnax. Classification (NCBI taxonomy): domain Eukaryota; kingdom Metazoa; phylum Chordata; class Aves; order Charadriiformes; family Scolopacidae; genus Calidris; species Calidris pugnax. Next base: position 14,370,035 of record NW_015090990.1, on the reverse strand, counting down.
CATTCTTAGGGCTTAGCTCATCCTTCACTTGGAGGAGGCTGAAATCCAGCCTATCCAAGCCCAGAGTACAGAATAGTTGAAAACTATAGGCAATCTGAGCAGCATATGGGAAGAAATGCATCTCTGACAAAAGATGAAATGCGTTCTGGGGAAAAAGCATTGGGTCCTACAGAGGACATTTGGATCAGGATGTGGAACAGCCTGGACTAACCTACACGGTCACAGGGGATTCAAAGCCCAGTGTCTGATTCAAGGCTATCTCAAGAGGATAGCAAGTATAATTCAGTGCCAGTGGTCACAGTCCTATAAATAAGTCATAAACCCATAAAGCAAAGCATCTGACAGCTTCCACGAAAGAAAACGTTCAGGTCTGCACAGCCTTCACAACTCTTGATAGCTGTGCAGTAATCAGTCATACTGTTCACACAGAGAAAGCCCCATCAGCTCCCTCCTCCCTGCTTTGGTATGGTATTAACCATCTTACCAGGCACAGTCTCAGGGCTTGGTTCAGAGTTGCCAATCCAGGTGCTTGTAGGCTGAAAAGACCACGTATAACCCGTTGCCAAGTCGTGTGACCAACCACAGAGGTCTTCAGGGAGATCAAAGTTGCAGTTGAAGTTTGCAGGCAGATGGAAATCTTATAAAAAGAAACAGAAGCAAAATAAAGTTCAATTAAAAAATGACCGACCCATGAAGGGTTGCTATAAAAAACCCGCCCAAAAGTAAAATAGCTGGCAAGCCATAAATACTGAAGAAAGCAAGAAATCTCACTCACACTGATGCTTTTAACCTATCTCACATTTCGTCAGCTCCAGGAATCAGCCTTAAGTTCTGCATCATCAAAATGCTCATACCATGTCCTGTGGCTAATCCACCAAACTAAGCAAATATAAAAGCAAGTACCAAATGCTTCCAGACTCTAATCAGCACCTTCTCTTCATCCCCTAGAGCGGTCAAATATTAAATGCCTTCTTAAATGTCAGGGAAGAGTGCTTCCTGAGTGCCCTGTGCTCATCAGCCTGTGCTCTGGCTCCAAAAGGAGAATCTCAAGTGCTCCAGAAACCCAGCTCCTGAGTGACAGATCTAGCCACTTGCACCAGACGGGAACTGTCTGTCAACGTGGTGAGCTGTCACTCACCGCTTCCTACCTTCTCGTGGAAATGCTACCAGGGGAAACGTGGGGCCACCATGAGCTCAAGCTTTTGGATTCTGAGTGAAAGGAGCCAGCCTCTATTTCTAGCTCCACTATGGACTCACCACATGGTCTTTGGGCGAGTTGTTTAACTTTTCATCTGTGAAACAGGAGCAGAGCTAATTCTCCCATGTCAACAGCTTTAAAAGCTCTGGAGAGCCTTCGTGTGGAGACAGGTCTGTGGGCAGGAGGGCACATGCCAGGGGCTGCACGTAGCAGCGAGGCAGCTGCTGGCTCCTTCAGTCAGGGAAGTAGTCTTAAGGCACGGAGGCTTCAGAAATGGTCTGAGACCATCCCAAGCACGTCAGAGCCCAATTATAGGCCGGGTTTTTCCTGAGCAAAGAGGAAGTTTTAAATCACAGTGCCCACAAAGTGAGTGATAGCCAGAAGGAGGTGAGTGACTCAAGCAATAGGCATCAGGGGAACGTTGCTGCGAGGGGCAAAGGGCCTTCTTTACATGCTCCCACTTCGAAATAAAACAATGCAGATCATGGATCTTTTTATTTCAATCTAATCTCATACCCTGGAGAGCAGCATTGTTTCTGTTTAGCTGTCATAAATCTGATTGTCCAGAGAAATGCACTCATTGTTTACGGAGTATGAGAATGAAAATTGTTGCTAAATCTGAGGGAAGCTGACAGGGAGGCTGGTTCCACGCTCCATGGCATACTCTGCTCGCTCTCTTGCCCTGGACTGCACCCAGGAATCGTGTTGTTGCAGAGACTATTACTGGCCTAAATTTCCTGTCGGCAGCTTCCCAAGTGCCTCAGTGGTAGCACAATTGCACAGGCTTATCACTGAGGCAAAGCAATGAGAATCAGGCCCCTTGAGCTACTTCTGCAACTTGCATTTCCAGAACTGAACTGCAGCAGAATCCTGATGAGAGGTGTGAAAAAGCCAATTAATGTTCTTTTTTTAATTTATGTATTTTAAAACCCATTAATTTTTTCTCTGGGAATGGAAGCTGAAGTGACAGAAGCCCTAGGAGCAATCTCAAAGGATAGCTTTTCCTCCTGAGATTTCTCGTTGAAGTCCTTGTGTAAACACCCAAGCCCCAGTGCTGAGACCCCGGCTCTGCTGTCGTGCCCAGGGACGTGCATCTCCTGCACACTGTGGTGTACAAGTAACCCTGCACAGCTCTTTTGTGCCCACTCCCCCTAATTTGGACATGTCACTAGCTTTAGATGCTCGCGTCCCCCCTTGAAAGGAGCAGAAGAACATGATGTCTGCTTTTACAGGTAAGGATCTGAGGCAGAGAGGATTAGTCGCCCCCAGCATTGGCTTTTTACAAGCAGAGCATGTAGTCTGAACTAACATTCAGCCTCTTCTATAGCCAGAAGAGGCGGACAAGTGCCACAGATAACAAACCACTCCCTCTGCAACTGACAGCCATCTAAGATTTGGGGGACGAATTCCTGCTTCGAGTTACTGTTTCCCTTTCTGCTCTCTGCACTATCAGCCCAGACTGTTCTCCTGAATTTTAAGCAGCTGATATTAGGGAAGATGATCCTTAACAGGTAGATGTTCAAGACATCACCCTTCTGTAGATGTTGTGATTTACTCCCACCATTGTGACCTCTGGAAAAGGAGTCCTGCATACCAGGCAGTCTGAGTCTCTCCCCTGAATCACCTTCTGAATTTATGACACCCAGCCAAGGGGATCTGGAATGGAGGTGGCTCTAAACGAGGCACTAAGTGAGTTGCATCAGGTCACGTAAGGAAGCTGGGAGAGGAGCTCTTCGAGTCTCATACCCTAGGGACTGAATTAGCTGCTGTCTCTTGCTCTTGCATCCTTTCTTGATATAACTTATCAGATTTTGGCAAGTTTTGTTTGTTGGGTTCTTTTATCTTGGCCTATTACTAATAATATTAGTCTAAGCTTTCCAGGAATCAGCTCCATGTATAGAAGCAAATGGGAAGATAAGAGTATTTACTTAGCTCTTAACCCATCATTTATTGAGATAAAGATGTGCTGCTCTGATACATACCCTCCTCTTCTCCACAGCTATCACCACAGTCAGTTGCCTCTTCATCAGTTGGGTATGGGGTGGTGGTCTCTTCACTCTTCAAAGTGGGCACCAGCGTCTCTGCAGTGGGCTTTACATCTGAAAAAAAAATGACTAGAGATGCTATTTGCAATAGACAGTAAAAAAAAGCCCAGGTAGAAGGAAAGAAAGCAAAAAAAAATATTAAAATTCTCATGTTCTTATAACGGTGGGAAGAGATAGAACAAGAATACCATGAAATTTCTACATGCTACAAATGTCAGCATGGTTTGAACTTCCAGTGAACTGGCTGTTTCCATATGGGAGTTCCTTTGATTTAGAGTCCCTGTTGGACAAGACTCTCCTCTAGACATACATGCTACTTTTTCTCCTAATTTTTTAATCTATGCTAGTGTTGGCAATCCGCTTAGCTGTCATTACTGGATAAGAGAGATCACAGGCAGAACGTCTTTTTCCTTCATAAAGGCATATGACACGTTAGAAGAACACACACAACATTCCCACCAATTGTGCCAATTTATAAAACAAGTCACTCAAACCCACAAATGACGTAACCACAACCGGACCCAGAGGATCCCCTAGTGCGTGCTGGCTCGCTGCAGAAAGCATCTGGTTTCACACTCCAGGCTCCTGACTACACTTTCAAAGGGTCTCTGTCCAATTTCCCTCTCTCCAACATGGCCCATGTGAAACAACCTCCAAGCAGGTGTCAGGGGAAATTTAAGCAAGAAAGGGAAGGATATTAAGATCAACAGTAAACGACATTAGGTTCCAGCAGTCTCTCCTTTTATGAGTACAGCAGGCTTGATTCTTTCCACTTTTAAAAAGAGGCTGCTTTTCCCAGTTACATGTGATTGTGTTTCTTTGTTGGTACCCTTCAGGATATCATTTAATAAAGCCAGAAGCAGGAGGAAATGGCTAAATACATTGAATATTTTCCATAGGCTCCTTTCTGCCCTTTTATTTTCCTGTTATTAAACATGTTGCACATAAACTCTCAGGCTTTTTTTTTTTTTTTTTA
>NW_015090990.1:14314238-14365670 GCF_001431845.1 Calidris pugnax | reverse complement strand
CCATAGGCCCCTTTCTGCCCTTTTATTTTCCTTTTATTAAACATGTTGCACATAAACCTTCAGGTTTTTTTTTTTTTTTTACTTTTTTTTTTTCCAGTGGCTGTCTTTTGTTCAGGATAAAATACTAAATAACCTCAAAGTCTTTTAATTTGTAAGTTTAAATTTGTTACAACCCCATAAAACTCCAAACGCAACCAAGAAGCAAATTGCAAGCAGCCAGGCACAGAAAAATGCCATAAAAAAAAAAAAAAAAAAGCAGCAGGTGAAGGCAACATATCAAAAGCTGCAAGTTATTTAGAGCTGGTACATTTTTTTAGGTTGTTGTTCCTGTATATTGAGATTTATAGCTGAAATGTGACAATGTGGAAGGACCTTGAAAGCCAAGTCCCATACGGGACACAGATGCTGAGCGGATGTAAATCAAGAGTATTGCATTGCCCTGGACAAGCCGCAGAAATACATCTTGAAAAATCAGTTACCATGGCAGAGCCGCAACACGACGGTTACAAGAGATAATGAAAATAGCAGGGAGGACAACGTGATGTGTGAAATGGAAAGTGAAAAAGAGAGGTCTTGCTTGCTGGCTTTCTCTCTCCCAGGCCCAGCAAGTGTCTGTGCAACTGGTGGTAACTGCTGATCAAAATGCAAAGTCACCGAGCAATTGAAGCCAGATGTTTGGAACTTCAAAGGAGAGAAAACCAGCTGCAAGTGAACATTCATCAATCTCCACTCTTCAGAGGAAAAAATTTGGCAGGTCTTTGAAAGAAGTCAATTGCTGACTGCCCGCTTCCCAATTTTTGAGCTACTAGCCAACTAGTTTGTGAGTCCAGTTGCTGTTGAGTTACCTGTTTGACTCGGTAACTAAGATGCTTGCTGCCGATAAGAAATAAAAACAACCAGGCAGGGTACACATGGGCTTAGGACCTCACTTGAAAGTATTTTCAATCAGCTTGTTTTAATTCCTCTCTTAATCTTGTTCCCAAGCAAGTGCAATTGCCTGGATTTTCACAGCCAGTTCTGTAATGTGTCTGGGTCCTCCCAGCAAAGGAGGGCTGTGGCTTGGCGTTGTCAAGGACTGCTGCGTGTAGCCAGCCTGGATTTAGCATGCAGATAATGCCATGGGCTATCTCTGCTCCCCAGGTTGCATCAGGGATATAAATGCTTTTTATAATATAGTGAATCCACAAGATTACAAGCCCTGCTCTGATTACAAAGCTGAATGCCTGTAGATCAATAAAGCTACGAATATTTATGACTTGGCAGTTGAGTTTTAAACATTACAATGTGCAAATGATTAGACAGCCACACTGGGAAACGATCATAAAGCACCCTGCCTGGAAAAAACATGGGCTGTTGCTGCTGATATTGAAAGTGAACGTGGACATAGCTGTAACAGAAAATTTGGACCAAAAATAGCACAAGAAGTTGAGGATGCCAAACCCCTCTTATTCTCTGATTTGGAGGAGTGCAATGGAGGGGCTGACATGTATGTGGTCGGAGGTGCTGTACCAGTGAGGCAGCGCTGTGATGCACTGGCCAGCAATGGTCTGCAGAGATCTGGCAGCTGGAGATTCCTGGGAGCTGCTGGAAGCAATGATGCAGGAGCTGCCTGACCACTTCTGCATGGAGCCTCAGCTCCCACAGCTTGCGTGACAGCCATAATGCCTGCTTCTCCTACAATATCCCCAGATTTAAATTAAGATCTAATCTCGATCTAAATTTTAGATGATTTACAATGGATTCCCAGTTCAAGGGGATATTTGCCATTGACTTCAAAGGTGACAAATTATCATTACTAATTGTGTGTATGTGTGTTCTGTGATTTGCTTATTAAGTGTTTGTAATGCATCTCACAGAACATTACAGGAGGAGGAGTAGTAAAGACTTCACAAAAGGCTGAAAAAAAGCTCTTTGTCTTCTAAGCTTCCTAGAATGGGAATTCTTGCAAGAAAATGCCTTCTACAGATGTGTTTATAAAATGGAAATCATACCTCTTTATCACTAACATCTGGACACCAGATTCAAATTTAAGCAGATTATTAAAAAATAAATAGATTAGAAAAACGGACAACTAGCCCCTGGCACTGAAAACCTAGCTTCAAACACAATGAGCTCTTGGGTGCATTCCTGGCTTTTGGGGATGAAACTATGGAGCAATCAATCACCATCAAGCCTCAAAAGGGTCAGAGGCACAACCTCTCCTGATCTCAGTGAGTGTTTAGGCAGTTTTCACTTCTGTAGGTGGCTGCAAAACACACCACTTGTGAAAAACAGGTGGGCAAAAGTGAACAAACTTCCCTGGTCTTGGGGATGTTGTAGGGATGCAGTAGAGGTGTCGTACAGTTAAATACCCAACCTTGTCTGCAAAAGGATTTCCACATGGGGTTCAATGAGAGAGGAACAGTTGTTTTTACAGCAAAACCTTATTGTGGCAGCTCAAGATACCTGCACTGGTCACTGCACCCTGCTTCTGCACCTCTGCTTCTCTTCCTACTTTTTGTCTTAGCCATTTGGATTCAAAAGCCCAAATGTAATCTAACACAGAGTGGGAAAGCCTGCACAGCATCCAGTTAAAAGTTCTGAAAGGAGGCAGAAGGGAGCTGGGGACAAATCGTGGATAGGGCTCTGTGCGAAAGTTCGGATTCGGGTCCAAACATCACTGCTACATGCTGTGTCCAGGCCAGTTTTTTTTAGGGTGGAAGTAAAAGGATGGGCTCAGGCCACACTGCAGGTCCTGCCTTCAAGGCTGCAGTCTTCCTGCCTCAGTAAGACCCTGAGGTGGGACAGCAGGGAGAGAAATAACCTTACACTTGCACCTTGCTGGTTTAGCACCTGCCACGGCCCCAGGGGAGCTGGTGGGCAGAGACATGGGGGCTCCTACCTGTCCAGTCGCAGCCCAGCACCTCCAGGCGCATTCCTATTCCTGCTGGGGACCACCTCTCTGGGTGCACTCGCACATACTGGGCAGGAACAGGGTCAAACCTCCGGACTTCAGGGATATCGTAGTGGATGTTGCCTTCAAAAAGCTACAGAGAGAGAGAAAGAGAGAGAAATGGCAAGTGATGTGTGCATCCCACATGCTCTCCACCAGACTTGATAATTTGGGTCTGGCAGGACACAGACACAGTCTGAAATAGTTTAGCTGTCCAACACCAGGCCATCGAGTCCAGCTCGGCTGTTCCTCCTCAATTTCAAGAGGATGAGACAGGCTGTTTCTAAGAAACTTGCACAATCTCTTGGCCTCTGCTTTATATCCAGGGGTCACATTCTGATCCAAGCCACACAGGGAAATCTGGGGGAACATCCACTAACTTCACATATAAATAAGATCAGATTTGTCCTCTGGCAAATAAAGAAGCTACTGCATGTTCTAGGATAGTGTAAACGCAGTTTTCCTCACAGTCCAAGAACTGCTGCTTTTCAGCTTACATGCACGAACTCAAGTCTGTGGGGAATAAACAGAGTGCTATAGATAGCACCAGGCCTTCTAAGACTCGTTTGTAGGATCAGGAAAAATTAAAACTTACCCAAATTTTCAGAAGCAGAGGAGTATCCATAGAAAACGAACAGGCAGTAGCTGAGAATTCATTTATTGCTCAAGTTCCCTGCAACTCCCATACCACTAAGCAGAAAGACCATGGGGAACTCCAACGATATGGGTAAAGCACAGAGGATTTCAAGGTCACACCAGTGTGGCAAAAGGGACTTCAGATATAGTAAATTTCCCAAAGAGAAGTTGTGATTTATCTTCCTTTTCCAGAGGTGCAAGCCACAACAGCAACACCTTTCCCCTTAACATATGTAATTAGTTTGTGTCAAACATAATTGAAGACACCATGTTGTAGGCTGTGACCTGCAGGAGCTGGGAGGAGCAGAAGGTGATGTCCACATCCCCAGGCCTGTTCCACAAGAAGAAATGAAGAGAAATTGCCATCCTTGAGGCAAGGTGGAACCTACACCCTCTACTACAGCTTAGGAGCAGGACCAGGGGACACAACCTGGGATTTCATGGTGACAACCCAAACTCCTATGGTCTCTGTGGGGAGAGACAGCTAATTTCCCAAGAGTCCATCAGGCAGACTAAAGACAGCCAGAAACATATCTCGCTTTGCAGCTGCTCCAGGCAGTGCCTACCTTGGCTTGCATTGTTTTAGGGTCCTGGATGAAGTCCCAATCCTTTCCATTCATGCTGTAGGCCACCTTAAACTTCTTCACAAAGGAGCGGGACTCAGTGGTGGTCACGCTGTCCCCTCCACGAGCCCCCTGGATAATGACTCCTTTGATATTCTTCGGGACACCGAGGTCCACCTGCAGCCACTCCTCCCCAGGCTGGGCTTGGGGAATGCGGGGAAACCAGCCCGAGCGGCTGCTCACCAGGCGGGCCATGCTGGGAGACCAGTCATAGCTTCTGATGGAAGAGGCTGAGATCTGTGAGTCAGGGATGAGGCCAGAAAGCATTCCCAGCAAGTTGGAGCAGGGTGAATCTGCAGGGAAGGAAAGAGCACTAACAGCTAGGGCAGTTGAAGGGAGCACCTGTGGTTTTACTCACAGATTTAAGTTCTGGGCATTAAACCAGCCCAGCACTGGGTGCTTCCCCCTTGCCCTCTGGGGCCTGGGGGCCTGTCCCCCCAAGCGCATTCCTTGGGACGGGTGCCTCCATGCTGCTCACAGAGTCACTGCTCCCACCCCAAGCAGCCCTGACAGCTGTGGGGGGCTGTGCCCTGGGATGGTTGTCGGTGGGACAAGGAGGAGGGCTGAGGCTGAGGGGAGGAGGCGAGTCTCACCAGTGATGCGGCAGCCATACAGCTCCAGCCTCAGGGCAATGCCGTTTTGCCAGCTCTGGGGACGGATGCGCACGAAGCGTGTGAGCACTGGGCTGTGGATCTTGTTGAGAACCACCTCCGTGGCGTCCTCGTTGGCCTGAAAAGTCTGCAAGGGAGAGGGGGTACAAATATGGTTACGTCTTTTCCAGGTAGAAAAAAATAACCACATTAGCAGTTAAAATAATCTCAGCAGGGAAAAACGAGGAGAGGGTCTCTGGGAAGGGCCAGCCTATGGCCAGGGCAAGCACCATGGGCAGGTCAGGAGAGCTGAGCTGAGCATCCACAGTGGGTGGATGGACTCGCCCATCAGGCAGGAGACCCAGAAACACGCTGCCTAGCTGCCTCTCATGGCACCCCGAGGCACCTCAGACTACCAGCCCACAGCTACTTCAAGCTCACCCCAAAACCTAGAGCGGCTCTAATGCAAAAGCCCAGATGTTCCCGAACACTGTGTGAGATCTTGCCTCCCCTCCATAGGCAAATGGGTGGGCATCCTGACACATCCCCACACTGAGCTCCACCAGCAAATATCGTGTGCAAGCAGCAGCACGAGCAGGGAGGATGGTGCCTCTGCCCGGGGTGATGAGCTGCAGCCCCAGCCAGCCCCTCGCTCCTGCCTCGCAGCCCGCCACACAGAGACAGCTTTTTGGGGAGTTTATGATCCGACATGATATGAAAAGGCTGCTGCCTTACCAGATGGCCATAATCAATAACTACCAGATGGACATGAGATCTACCGCTCCTGTTTAGTTTTTCAATAGGTCAGACCAGGACTGGATACTTGTCTTTCTGTTTCAGGCTGCAGAGCCATAGCGGGGAAGAAAAGGGGGGAGAGAGGAAATACCCAACCTGAGGGTAATATTCAACCCTTTCTCTGCCCTCAGCATAAAGCACTAAAGCTTATGGACTGAGGCTGCAGGTGTTTCCCACTTTACCCCCAAGCACACAGGCTCTCAGGACAGGACAGGGTTAGAGCATCCTCCAATCTCAGCAGGAGCTGCATCCGCACTGAGATGTTGGCTGGGCTCTTCTTCAGGCTCCTACCCTGCATATGCCACGCTAAGCACAGGAGCTCCCACTAAGTTTATCTCAGAACGAAGCCGGAGAGTGTAATCTCTGGCAACAATCCCCTTCTGTCAGAGGCAAGAGTCAAACAATTCAATCAGATCCCTGTGATCCAGAATAGAAAAAGGGGTGAGACTGTATCCTGCCCTCTCACCTTGAATAGTGGTTAAAAAGCATTTTATAAGCTTTCCACCACTCTAGGTCTGCGGATGGCACATGTTACTGCTCTTGTCCCAGGATCACCAGGGCCCTCAGAGGGTGTTTGCAGTGAGGGACAGCAGCTGTTCATAGCACCAGGAACAACCCTGGGCTACTCCTGCACATCGCCATGTAGCCCGGGAGGGATGGTGGCTCTCCTGGCAGAGCAGGGAAAAGCCACACCACAGAGCGCCTTGTTTGCAAATCTGGCTGGTAATTGGGATTTGGGGTTGATGTGAACTTGAGCAGGAATGCTAATCTAGAGAATATACATCATGCTGCTACCGTTTAGCAACACAGCATGGTTTATGTGGTTTTAATATCCTATTTTATCCTGTCTGACCCCACTTCCCATCCTTTTCCTTGCTCAGCAGACACCAAATACCCTTTTTTCCAGCAGGAGGGCTATAAGAGGAGTAGTTACTGTGAAACGCTCTCCAGGCATGTGTGTGTGTATGTGTATGTCTTGTAAACCTGTGGGAACACACACACACACAGAGGCTGAAAGGATACATTTCCACACCACAGCAAAGCCTCCAGCTTTATGTCAACACAGGAGCTGACACACAACACCTTACTTCTGAACCTAATACCGGAGGACAGGAAATGTTTATCTGAGCTGGTGCAACTATTTTAGCACGAGGAGCAGCACGTCAGGTCAGCCCAAAGGTCCCTCTGTCCCAGGGGGCTGCTCCTGATGATGGCCCCAGCAGATGCCTGGGGGCAGCAAGCCTGGGGGAGTCTTCTCCTGGCAACCTTTCTTCGCTTCCCACAGTCAGCAGTTTGAACACTCCATGAGCCAAAGGTTGCATATGGACCAGCATGTTTAACAGTCACTGATGAGGTTTGCTGCTCTTTTTGGTTTAACATATTTCCAGTTTTGTTCTTTTTTAGCTCACTTCGCACATACGAGCATCAGGGGCCAGAATCCAAATTTACACCAGCGTAATTTGTTGCTGACTTCTGCAAAGTCAAGCTTGACAGAAAGCAGAAGCAGGACCGAGCCCAAAAACTTTATCACTACCACATGCATTGCTGAAAGCGTCTCTTACACGACCTTAGTCCCAACCACCTGCTTCCAAGGAGAGTAACCTCAATTCTGCTTTAGATTTGGGGCCCAGTAATTTCCTCAGACTAGATCACATTCAACAAGCTGCATAACTCAAAATCTGGCCCTTGACGCTGTGGACTGCCAGTTTATGAGGGCAGAAATGCCACCTGACTTCCAACTATAGTACTGGCTGCGCTGACAGGACCTGCCCCAGTGAACCTTGTTTCTGAAAAGCCCCAACTGATCACAGCAAACCACTGCTTCGCACCCAGCTCAGCGTAACAGAAAGGGGCCCTTTTCAGAAGGCAGGTGCTTAGTGCTGTTAGAGAAGCAAGGTCCTCCCGTGTGCCTGCCTTTTCAGACTCCTTCCCAAGTGGAAATGCACCGTAAGCCCACAGGTCCCGATGCTACTGACCAGGGCTTGACCCTGAGCATATGGCTTCTCTGCACTGAAAATGCTGACCCCAGAACCCGAGCGCACCATGGAGAGACTCCTATTGACTTGAACAGGCTCTACATCCTGCCTCAAATTAGCACTCATGGCATGGGAAGAACTAGCAGGAAAATGTGTGAAACTGGGAGCGCCAAGAAAGCAAAGATTTCTTCCCCCTTACCAAAATAGAACATTGCTATTCCTCCCATCCTATCTGCTTCCCATCCCACTCAGCACATATTTTGAGCCAAGTCTTCAAATGGTGTAAATCAACATACCGCCATCGAAGTATAAGAAGTCACAGTAATTTACACCAGCAGAAAAAAAAATATCTGGCTGTGATCTAAGGAGGTAGATATATACACACTCAGCAGAGAGCACACATTCGCACGCGCATGCACACGCACATGGGCTAAAGGATGACAGAGCCAGAAAACGAATGGGAAAGACATGAACAAATTAAAAGCACTTTCCAAGAAGCAGTCAAGGGAGCCCATTTTCACTGCTGCATCAAAAAATTGCCCAGCCCCATTCCATATATTTTACGTTTACTTCCATTTTAGTCCAGTCGGCAGGTCTACACATAAGATTAAATTGATAATCAATGAGAGCTGACCTGCTTAATTAATTTGCTGCAGAAAGCAAGTGGTGGGAGATGATGTCTAGCCTAGAGGAGGACTGGGCAAGTTTTCCATGTGCACACACATGCAGGCTCCACACCAACACTTACAAGTTGTATTTCTGACACATTGGAACCGCAGCAGGGTGATGGGGGGATTTCTGAAGCTGCATTAGTTCCAGTGAGTATGGGAATTGTGCCAACGGCAGAGTTTGGAATGAAGGGAGTAAAGGACAGGGAGACAAAAAGCACTGTGAAGTTGAAGAGGCAGTGAGTCAGGGAGGGGGAAGGAGGTAACCTCTCTCCAGCTTTATTTATTGTGCTGCTTGGCCACTATGCAATTTCTTGGGGAGCTACAGAAAGTGGCTGGGGAGGCAGAGGAGAAGGCCAAGGATAGCAGCAGCCCTGCCTTCGTCCGTATGTATGTGTCTCTCTGGACCCACTAGATTTACTGCAGGATTATGTTACTCCCGTGGAGACAGAGCCCTGGAACAGAGCATGCTAACAGGATTAGGGTTTCAGGATTTAGACAGAGAAGCATGAAGGAGAAAAGTAGGGGAGATTATTTTCCTTGTCAGATAGGAAAGGCATAAAATGGGGCATGTTTGATGGTGGGAGGATTCTGGCTTGAGTGGAGGGTGGATAGTTCTGGATTTATTAAATCCAGGAACAAGGAGGTAAAAGAAAAATGATACTTGGCAACACTCAACAAAGCACAGACGTCTGGGCAAGGCACAGTGTGCTGGGCTGGGCTTGCCAGCACTGTGTCTTTGAGAGGCTCCACTCAGATCCATGAGTCACTAGGGACATGAGAAGTGGCACTCTGTTAGCCTGCAAAGGAGATATCAGGCCCAGAAGTACAAAGCTGCAGCCTTGCTAGGAAAGCCAGGGCTGTAAGTTCTCCCCTGGTACTGCACCACGGGTGAATGCATGAGGCTGGATTTCCCAAAGCCTGACATCCTTGTCCTGCCTGCAAAAGCAGCAGAAGCAAGCTGGGACCTGGGGATGCTTCTGGGCCAACCCTCTGCACCATGATCTGTTTGTGCAGAAGCACTGGTAGTCTCCTGGCTGATCACGCAAGTGTTTCCTGAGTTTTCCAGATAAAGAAGCCACAGGAATGAAAGCTTTTTTCTCCCTCTCCAGGCAGATGAACACAGGAGACCTCATTAAGAACTGAAAGGACAAAGGAATGCTCCTAAGGAAAGGCACAAGGATCTCCTCCAAAGAGTCATCCTCAGACATCCTCAGCTCCCTGCACAGTAGAGATATTCGGCTCTTTGCAGCAATTCAACATGCCTTCTTGCATCCCCCTGAAATACCACCCAGGAAAGTTAGCTGATAACAATCACAAAGCTGTCAAAATGAGCAGGAAATGGAAAGTGCGTATCAGTTGGATCTTGCTGCCATTTCTCATCCATTGACTTCTACAGGTTCTCAAAGCAAATGTTTCAGTTGCTTACTCCCATTTTACACACGGAGCAATAGAGGCAGGGAGATCACCTACCACATTCCCACCCCACCCCAAATCCTGAAACCCATCCCCATCCCACAGTCCTTCACCACACTATATGATCCCCATGAGCTGATGTCCACAGCTACTAAGATGGCACGGCTCAGACCAGAAGGGGACCCGAGACTCTATAAAGAAGGAAGTGGATCAGAATGGATGAGCACTTTTTTTTTTTTATACATAAAATCACAATAGTTGAATCTGTCTGAAGAAAATGGCAAAAAATTAAAGGTCAAATCCTGCCAGGTGCTCTTTTCCGTCCTTGGGTTCAAGAACGAATTGTTGTTTTCTAAAGATATTTACAAACGGCTAGATAAGATCTCGGCACACACACCAGGGTCAGTGCCTGGAAGATAACCTCTGGGGCCATCGACCCTGGATGACACAGAGGAGAATGCAACAGGGAAGGCAAGAGCCAGAGCAGCCTTTCTGGGGCAGGGGTTGTTTGGCCCTGTCCCAACGGGATGTGCTGTTAGGTAGGAAGGGGTAAGTGTGGGGCAACACGTGGTTGCCCCAAGTGTGGGGCTCTCCTCCCTGTCTCCTCTCTCAGGAGACACACAGGAAGACAGCTCTGCACCTTCGGCCAGCTCACCAGGTTAGCCTCTCCCCCTGGTCCCATGCCCTGGGCAAGGACACAGCATCACACCTGGACAGGGGGATGTCTGCGGTTTGCTGGGCTGGGCTTTGTGGGAAGCAGGCTGCCAGGCAGGGGGAGAGCCCAGCAGGGATAGGGTGAGAAGGAAAAGGTGTGAGTGAGGGGCTCCTCTGCTGCCAGCTGCAGACCTGCCGCTGCCTTCCCACTGCCTCCCCATCTCAGAAACACAGCAGTGCTCAGCATGGAAACAACCCAGCCAGCCCTGTCTGCTGCGAGCACATATTAATCTTGTTTTCCTCTGCCTCACTCTGCCTTTCCCATTTCCCTCGCCGAGAGCGCCAGTGGCTGGGGACTCAAAGGTGAACCATCACATTTCGCTGTGAAACACCCTGGCCCCACTCTCCTCCAAAACACTGGAGGGAGGGGAAATGAGGGGTGAAAGGCAGGAGGTCAGAGCTCCCCATCCGCTGCAGAGAGCATCATCCCCTCCCCACCCCTCCTGCACTCACTGGTTTTCTCTTGCTTTACTTCCCTGATGAAGATGTAAATGTTAGAATGTTAGCTGACCCGCCTATAACATGGCAGGGCTTTGCTTTTAGCCCACACAGCCGGCAAAAATTCAGAGCTGTGTTTGATATACCCCATATGCCTATGTGTGTATGTGCATATATATATATCTCTATATGTATGTGTGTGTGTATATATATACACTTACATATCTGCATGTATATAGAGGAATAGAGAGCCCCTGTCTGTCCACCCCCTCCTCTCCCTCCCCACTCCTCATGGCACCAAATCAAGCTGCGGCAGACTTGACAAATCTATTTGGCATGGCTCGCTCCACCGTTGCAGCCTGAACCGTGCGGAGCGCCGCACTGACGCAGGGAGGGATCTGCACCTTGAATACAGACATCTGGGAGCTTGCCCAACGCAGAACGGCGGGGATTCACGTGGGCTGGGACCACAGGGCCAGAGCCCCCCAGCACCAGGCCCATGAGCGAGGGGCTTTGCCCTGGACCCCACTACAGCGGCTGGCTGTTCGGCAGGGAGGGAAAGCAGCCACCAGGATGCAAGAGGTATGTGAGCCACCAAAAAGCAATTACTTATCCTCCAGCTTCAGGAAGAGTCTGCTAAATTGAGGCCAGAACATGGGAACAAAGCAAGACTGAAATAAAAGTAAAAAAGAAGAGATTTGATTTTTCTTCTTTTTTATGAAGAGAGAAAACAGAGCAGAAAAAAAAAGCGCTGATAGGACTCAGGGGCCAAATCCTGAAATGGTGGCAATTCACGTGAGACTGCTTTGGGTTGACACCAGCCAGGCTTTGGGATCTTGCTGGAGTGATGTAAATTGGCCCAGCAGCACTGAAACCAGCCATGCTGTCCTGCTCCACCCTAGCTGAGGATCCAGTGTCCTACGCCTGGGACTGCAAGGATGGGTCATCTGCTCTCCCCTGCAACTAAAACCACCCTCCAGGCCAGATTCCCACTCCAGTTAGACTCCGAAAGGTAAATTTATTGCCAGTGGTTATTTGAAACACTGAACCGTGTATTTAGTCTATCATTTTGCCCGGCATGTTGCCAATCTCCTGTCTGCCTTGGCTTGCAGAAACGGTCCCAGAAAGACCTCAAACTCACCCCTTTCCATGGGCTGCCCAGAGTGAGGAGAGATGGCCCTGGTTCACAGAAAGGTCTGCTGTGGCCAGGGTGTCCCAGGACAGCACAGATCCTCCACACTAGCACATGGCCCCTGTGTTAGGGTTATATGTGAGCTTTGCCATGAGCTGCAGCCCCAGAGCCAGCCTGCCCAAGGGCTGGAAGAGCCCAGCTGCTGACTCTCCTATGGCTGGGCTGCCCTGTGCCTCCATTTCCCTAGCCCTAAAATAGGTCTACCACCACCTCATTGGCACTCGAGGAGCTTAAGTACTCCAAATATTGCAGGTATGAGACCCTGCTAGAGGCCTCTGCACAGAGAGTACTCATTCTGGGAAGCAGAGTGAATTTGAACCCTGAGGTACACTTGTGGGGAAGGGGAAATCACATGGCCCGGAAGGGAAGGAAATGTCTGGATGAATCCTGGACAAGGCAGACTACTGCATTTCATGCTAGCAGTGCCTGTGCCAGGAAAAGGAGGGGACAGCTAATTTAACAGAAGCGCTGAGCAAGCAGAAATTGCTGGGACATGAATGCGGGGGGAGGTGTGTGGGACCCCAGCCACCAAGTTCATGCAGACAGATTATGGCACAGCAACGGGGAGGACCTGAGCTGTGGCAGCAGTGCTGGTGGTGAGCACCACAGAAGAACAGGGAAGGGCTTTCCCGAGGGGCCCTTAACCAGGGGACAAGCACATGACCAAGGCAAGTGACAGAGCAGGAACCAGCCCAGCACCACAGCTGCCTTAACCGCACTCTCCATATGCCAAAGCTGCTGTGCAGACCACCTCGAGCTTGCGTCGCCTGGCCTCACAGCAGCACATGCAAGACTTGGAAGGGCTAAACACTCTTATTTACTCCTCCTCCCCCTCACTCCCTTCTCTATGTGTCTCCCAGAAACACGGCAAGAGCCTGCAGCAGCTCCCAGGGCTCAATACATCCTTGCCGACCGTGCCTGCTAGCGCAGAGCCCACAGCTCTGGCAGCCTGAATTGCTCCTCATTATTTATTGTTCATTTTGTTCTCTGAGATGGTGTGATTCCCTCTTAGGATTTGTGCCCTTTCATTTCCAGGCCTCAATAACTCCTGAACTACAGTTTCATGTGGTTTTGTGATTGTTAACCCAGCATGCAGATAGGGCTATGGCCATAAAAGTTCAATGAATCTTGTATGGCAAAACACAGGCTGTGAAAGCATTTTCTCCTTCATTTGCAGTCAAATAACATATTCTCGCCACCACGAAAGATGCAACAGCAGCCAGGTTTTCCAAGGAATAGCATTTCCTCATTGCTGTGCAGAGGAGAAAGGGCTATTTCTGTTCAGAACGCCATCAGTCTTTTAGCCCTCATCAGAAAAAAATTGTCCCTCACAGATTAAACCCTCCAGGCCTGTAAAGTCTCTGTTCTATTCCCTCCCATCAGGTGCAAGACTCATCAAGGTGCATGCAAAAGAGACAAAACGGTCTTTACCTTGTGGTTTTTCCCATGTCGGTACATCATCCAGTCCTCCCCATTTGTGCTGACCTCTAGCTTGTAGGTACGGACATAGTAGCCATTTTGGGTTTCTCTGGAGATGGCACCCTGCGTAGCAATGGCTGTGAGCACAGTCAGGAAGTGGAGGTCCACCTTTTCAGGGGAAAAATGGACAAGAGAGAGAACGGTGATCACCTGTGAGCCCAGGTTGGCTAGTTAGTTCCTCCCTCTGTCTCTGAAACATGAGAAGGCACAAATTCATTCCACCTGTGGGCACACATTTCAACAGACACAAATGCCCTGAGCTGACTTCAGCAGGATGCTTGCAGATAGAATCACAGAATTACCCAGGTTGGACCTTTCAGATCATCGAGTCCAACCACTGACCTAACACTGACAAAAACCATCATTAAACATATCACATAGCACTATGTCTACCCATCTTTTAAATACCTCTAGGCATGACTATTTCACCACTTTTCTGAGCAGCCTGCTCCTATGCTTGATAACCATAGGACAAAAGTTACTAGGGATCTTGATGTCTGTCCATATGGGGCCATCACAAAGCCTTCTTCCTGCCTCAGACCAAGCAACAGGATCTGCACAGACGCTCATGTCCATTAAAGCAGGACAGAGCCTGACTTTTTCTATGTAAAATAAAAGCATGATGTCCAATTAGCAAGTGCTGCAGTTCCTGGTTTTCCTTTGCTCTTTTTTTTTTTTTTTTACAATGTGGGTTGAGAAAGGTCAGCAGAGATGGCTTGGTAGCAGTGCCATGAATGAAGAATGAGACGTCTGCTAGAGGCAATGACATTCACCACCTCCCGTTCCTAGTGCCCTTTAGCAAGCAGTGTCTCACAGTGATGTGACACAGCCAGAAGCCCTGTGTGGACAGGGACTGTGGATCTAACCAGCTCCCAAGGAAAGCCTTTGTTCTGTCAGCCCCCTACCTGACAAAAGCCCCCTCATGCTTCCTGCATCATTAATGAGATAAATATTATTCTAGTTGTTATTCCATGTGCCTCCTGGGGACTTTGGTCCTTAGGCCAGTGGCGGAGTCAGTGGCCCTTGTAAGTGCTAGAGGTCCCTCAGTGTCTCAGGCAGCATGCTGGAAAGTCCATCAAGGTTTAAGGCAGGAAGGAGGGGGTAGGAGAGGGACAGCAGGTCAAGTCAGCCCTCATGCAGGCACACTAAGTGGAGAGCCAGCTTGTTGCATTTCATGGAAGCACTGCAGCTCCCTTGCTGCTCACTCTCCATGAGCCACAGAGGCAATAAAAAATTCAACAAGCCTTATGGTCAAGGGTCAGTTTAACAGTGTGACACTCCATTTGGTGGGGAAAGAGGTGAGGGGGCTGAAAGCGTGAGTACCTGGAGGTATTCTTTGTTGCTGTCTACATTGGGGGTCCAGCCGTTGTCATCACTGTTGAGCCGGCTCTGTTGAGGGGTCCATCGCCCATCCGAGTAGGTGGAGGAGGCACTGATCTGCATGTTGGAGATCCTGCCAGACTCCATCCCCAGCGGCACGTTGCACTGGAAGTCTGGAGTGGACACACACGTACACACACAGATCAGCTTACACTCTCTGTACTTTATTCCCAAGTGGAAGGCAGCCCTGAACTCTCCTCCCCAGCTAACCCCAAGCAAAGCTGCCTGCCCGGAAAGATGAACCATCTTGCAGGTTGTGTGTGCTCACAGATGGCAATGAAAAATTAAAGATGGAGCAGCTTTATGTTTGCATGGCCCTCTGAAAACAAATACAGTCCAGATCTTTCTCCCTTTCTCTACCTGCTTCATTTTTGCACACTTTTGTCACAATTTTGTCCCTTCCCTCCCTCCATCTCCACCAAGACGTAACAAGTCCCCTTGCCACAAAGTTCCCCATCTTAGGCTGGAGGTGAAATCTAAGCATTGACAAGGCAAGAAGAATGGGCAAGCACAATGGGAGGATGCATAATGCTGTGTGGCCAGCAGGAATATCAAGGCCTGGAATCAGGAGGTCTAAAGGATTTGTGTGTGTATGAGAGTACATATGTATGCATGTATGTGTCTGTATATGTGCATGTGCTGTATGTGTGATCAAAAACTCCAGTATGCTAAGGCTTTAAAAGCCACAATTAGCTCAATCTTATTGTGTATCTCATATATTTTATGGCAGCTGGTCTGTAAAAACAATAGGAAAGAAAACACTGATAGGAAATACTGCATGGGCCGAAGCATGCTACTGTTGTAAACCAATGGGGCTTCACCAAACTGCCTGTGTTTTTAATGTGGGTAAGTCAAACCTGGGTGGAAACGATGGGCAAGTTAAGATCTCAGTGGTATTATTAAAGTTTCAATTTTACACCATAAATGAAAATAGGCCTGGCCCTTTAACAGCTCTTGTGCTTGATTTCTCAAGCTCTGTGCGTCATCAACATTTTATTTCCCATTCCTTTTAAAGAACAGAATAGAAAGGGAATGAAAGAACAGATCAACTGAGTGTGGATATAGGTAATAGTGAAGAGCTCATGCTTGTCTGTAACTCTCACAGCCTCAGCAGAACATCCCTAACTCAATCACAGTGCAAGAACCTGTAATTCAGCTGCCCTGGTGCTGCACAACCCCTACTCTACCCTGCTCTCTGTCATGAGCTTTCAGTGTCAGGTTAGGGACCCCTTCTCTTTCTCTGGGACTGAGGGGTGTCCTGAAGGCTGCTTCTGCCGTACCGGAGGTTCACTGCTAAAAGAGGTCGAGAACTGTAGCTCTGATGTAAAAATACCATGGGAAAAGAAACCGAATCTCTCTTTGCCTGCAAGCATTATCACAAAGAATCAAAATACTCTTCATTCTTAAAACACACAACTTAGTTTCTCACTCCACATCAATTTACGTCCATTAATAAGCACTCTAAAATAAATTTTGGTTTGAAATTCTTAGAGCTTTAGGCATTTTTTAATTAGACAGTCAAGAAATTCCAATTCGCAGTTTGGGGCTGTGAATTTTTGGAAAACCAGAAAGAGAGAGAAACTATTTTCCCCTGTGCTTTAATGAATCTGCTGCACCCACAGGGCTCCAAGTCTTTCCCCAATTCCTTTGGGCTGAGCACATACATGAACGATTCTATCCCAAAAGGTACTGAGAAGATTTCACAAGCAAGTGAAAAGTCAAAGAAAGGTTAGGAAGTGTGATTCTCACTCAAATCTCACTTCTATGAGAAACAGAGAACACACCTAGTGTAACTGCTCCCTGCATTGCCAGTGGGGGACCAGCCCTGGGCACAGTCCTGCCTGCCTCACTCTCGCACGTGCCAAGTGAAAGACTTGGGAAAAACAGGTGACACGACTGCCTAAGTCACACGCATGGGTTTCCAACTTACTTTCTGGGACTTCCTGCTGGATCAAGTAGTACTGAGCAGAGAAACCATCCTTGGCCACTGCCAGGTCTGTGTGGAAAGTCAGCGAGAGGACGCCGGTGGTTGAGCGGATGTCCGACGGCATCTTCGTGCCACAGTACCTGCCTATCAAGGGGCCGACTGCAAAAGAAAAGAGCAGTGACAGTAACACCTGCTTTTCCACTGGCCTCCTGGGTCACCAGCAGATTGGCATCACTCAGCAGGGACGCCTTAGCGGGACTGAGCAGGATAAAAGAAAGGCTTTGGGGATGGGCTATTTTTCATGTCTGCTGGCACGGTGCCATGCAGTGCGCCGTGCAGAAATACCCACCGCAGCAGGCGTTGCTCTGTAATTGCTGGGAAATACTCCAATCTGCTCTGTTTCTCAGTGTTGGTGTGGGGTAGGGAGGTCCTCCCAACATTGCCATGAGCCCACTGCCCTTCCCTGAGGGAGGACTGGTGGGATCTTGGAGTACCCCATGGGGCTTTTCAGATCAGTGGTAACGACAGAGCAGTAGTTAGGGGTTTAATTCATGCAGTCTTCTGCAAACACACTGTCCCCACAGCTGGCCATGGAGTGTTGTGATGGCAGGCTGCGTGCTGCAGCCATGTCTGAGGATAGGTGTTCAGACACAGACTGAACAGTTTTGGAGCTTTGTGAGACAGGAAGGGAGGCTGAGGATAGCAGCGCAGCATGGCTTACCTTGAGGGATGCCGTCCCAGATGTCCAGCCAGTCGTACTTGCAGTCTCCTTCCCCCGCCTGCAGTGGGTCATGCTCAAGGTCGAAGAGCAGAAAGTGGAGGAGGATTTCTGTCTTTGGCTTGGCTATGATGGTAAAGATGCAGTCCAGATTGTGTGGATACTTGTCAGGGAAACCTGGAGACTCAATAGTGCCGTTGGAGGCAGTGAAGTTTCTGGAGCAGTCCTCAGAGCCTGTTGTGGCAGGAAAAAAACCCACAGCCTTAGCAACAATGCAACTCAATGCCAACAGCTTGACACACTGTGGAAACCCCATTTTGAGCTTAGAGGTGTTGTGTATTCACTTCTGGAAATGTCCTGTAACCCAAGAGCTGTGTGAATTCCTCCAAGGACCAAGAGGGTGATTTTCAAAGCTTTCCACAGGTGAAGAGACAAGGTCTGTGTGTTCACTGGAGTGGACAGCATGTGTCTAGATCCCTCAGACAGCTCTGCAAATGTAAGCTGTATGCCACTGCTGATTCCCCTGCCAATTATTCCAAAAACAAGACTAGGACAGGGACCTCATCCAAAGTCACCCAAAGTCTTGGCTGCAATTTGGTAGGCTGTGCCCCCAGAGGCAGGGTCCCCAAACAGTGACCTGCTGGGAGAGCTATGTCCACCACCTCAAAGCCCACAGAGGGGCTGGCCAGCATGCAGGAGGCTGCCATACATGGTCATCACTGCCACGGATGCCAATCCTGCTAGCAAAGGGCTACAGCAACTCCAAGTCTGATGGAGAAGACCCAGTTTGGGGAGGGGTCCAGTTGGAAAGGGGCAGAGAGGAGTGATGGGGATGTCATCTCTTTGGAAAAAGCTGTCCCCAGTGGCTGGTCTCCTGCAACCTCTCCCCCTCTGGCATGGACATCTGTGCCTCAGTTTCCTCTTGAGAAAATCAGGAAGCACAAATATTTACACAGTGAAAGGGCCCGGGGAGGGTGCGTGCCAGTGTCTCTGCTGTTAGCTGGAAACCCTTGGGAAACGCACGGTTAGCCTGCGGCCCCCTGAGACCCATGCAAGGGATGAGGGCAAGTTCCAGCATACGTCCCCACTCTGTGGCCACGGCAAGAGCAGGGGTAACAGGGGCCGTGGCAGGGGGATCTCTGCTGAGAGGAGGAACAGAGCCTTCTTTCTCACAGACTGAGCCGTCCGCACCAGAAATGCAAGTTATTTCTATCCTTAAGGAAGACCTTTGCGTGGCGAGGAGAGCAGACAATGTTGCCTCTTATTTATTGCTGACCTCAGCACTGGCCTCGGCTGTAGCCAGGCCAGCTCTGTGCCCCCTCTCACACAGCCAAGGTGCCTCGGGGTGGCCGGGGAAAGGGGAATTTGTGTCATATTCATACCACGGTGACTTTGAAACCTCTGCGCTGTGGAGACAGGACAATAGGCAACAGAAATCTGCAGCCTGAAGCTATCAGAGGCGAAAGGGGATGTTAGAGAGGCTGCTGGCCACTGCTGCAACCCGGCATTAGCATTCGCAAAGGTTTCTGCTTCAGCTTTCCTGGGACACCCTCCTTCTCCTCTACAAACCCTTCTGCTCCAGCTCTTCCAGGCAGCACAAGCCTTCCCAGGACTAATGGGAGACTTGTTATTCAATTCAGCATTAACCTACAGGAGTCAGGCCAGCAGCCTACAGTAATAGCAGGATCTCGGCACTGCATTATGCAGTGCCTAGCTGGAGAGCTACTCAGGAGAGGCTCTTAATTGACTACCTAATGAAGCAGCCAGCTTTTCTGGTGTGAACCTATGGGGTAAAACACAGAGGCAAAAAATAAGGCCAAACACAAATCACAGCATAATGCCATGAACAGGGATAAGGGTGCACTTCGTTCCAAACAGCTTGAAAGACAAATAGATAAATAGGGAAAATAACACGAGCTCTGAGCTGGGGAGAAAATCAAAGACTAAACCCAGAGTCAGGGACTGTTCTCTAGAGACAGGAGAGAGACATAACTATGTCACTGCACTAGGCAACAACAGTTTCCTCATGTGGGGCTCTTATCACATTTGGCATCTTTGTCTACAGTTTGGCTGATACCAGAAAACACAATGATCAGTTTTTTTATAAGGAAGCTGCAGATAATCAACGTGAGTCATGCTGGAACCAGCCTGAGAGGAGACTTTGATGCCCAGCGATGGAGAGCTCAGGCCAGCCCTGCCAAACTGACTCACAAAGTGAGCAGCAGGGAGGCTGGACCAGCCTGGGCAGGCGGCTCTTTTGTCAGCCCACAGCCCACTGACTGATACCCATCAGGGGATCCAAGGACTGGTATGCTGTTGTTTGTATGCAGATTGCTCCTCGCTCACACCATGATAAGGGAAATTTAGCACAAGGTGTGGAAATAAATGCTGGGTTGAAAAGAGTTGGTTTATTTAGGTCACCTTTAAGCAAGAAAGAAGCTGCAGCCACGCTGCCTTTACTGATGTGGACAATGACAATCTGATGACCTTTAAAGCCGGTGACACCCTTGCTGGCTATCTTGACTGCTTAGACAGAAGCTTTGTCCGTGCCTGCCTGCCTGCAAACAAAAGGCAGGGTTTGCTTGTACTTTGGTGGCCCAGAAGCCAGTGCTGCCCACTGCCCTCCCTGGGAGCAGAACAGGGGCTGGGCAGGTGAGGTGGGCTGGGGTGCCCCCAAATCACAGGCTCATCCCTGCTCCTGTGCCAAAACCTGTCTTGCCAGGCTGGATTTCCTGGGCTGTGGCTGGAAGACAGTGTAGTTATTTCTGGAGAGGATGGCTGCCTACGGGGGTGGCTGGTGGCTAAAGGAGCACCAACACCATTTCAGACCTGAGGGCAGCTCTGCAGGGACCTACACTGAGGTCTCAAACTCAGCTCCAGGCTCCATCCAACATCCACTCTCTCCCAAATCAGCCCTTGCTTCCTCTCCCTCCCTACCAGCAGCAACAAAATCTCCTTTTCCCATGCATTTGGCCCCTCCTGGCTCCCACCCAGACAGACATGGTTCCTGCATGTCACCCCTTCCCACAGCCCCACTCAGCCTAGCCTTGCCACCTCAGCCAGCTGGACCACTCCACAATGCCCTATGCCCCAACTCAGGGCATGGATCTGATGTGAGAACAAGCACAAACCAGCGCAATCTGCTGGGCTCAGAGGGGTTGTGCGCACAGGGAGCGAGAGGCAAGGGAGGCTGATATGGATCAGCAGTCTTCCCACCTGAACACAGCATTCTTTGCCATCCTCCATGCTGGCAACTGGCCTCAGCAAACCCCAAAAGCCAAATGAACCATTAAACTCTTTTGGGACTAATCTGCATCCTAACCATTAACAAACAGCAGTGTGAGCTGGCTACACCACAACAGCTTGATGGCCAGTTATAGTGCCCAGGCAACCACCAGCAGCATCACTTTCCTCATCCACCTGAACCTCCAGACACCTTCTGTCCTCAGCATTTCACAATGAATTCGGGGAGTTCCAGTCTCGTCTTCTTTCAGCAGTTTCCACATTCACATCTACCTGTGGCCGGGTTGTGGGCTGCCTGCACATCTCTGCCAGCCACACAGCCGGGCCAGGGCCCCAGGGCACTGGTGCCTGTGCTCCTTGCCTTCCCTTCAAAGAGGCTGGGGATGCCACCCTGTCGTGCTCCTTTCTGGTTCTTCACCAGGCATGGGTGTTTTTTTCATGCTGGATGCGATGACGTGAAAGCTGCGTGTGTGTTTTCTTCCAGTGCACCACCGAAGGCATGTGGGCACCGAGCAGGCACCCACGTCCCCGTGCAAAGCACACTCTTGTTCCCTCGGTGGCAGGCACACCTCTCTCACCCGCACACACACAGCACGCACAGAGCGGGGTTTATGTTCTCAAGCCTCCTTCTTCCTAGACACACAATTCTGGCAAATATTTAGACAGAAACACTATTAAAAGGCCTTTGAGCAGCTTTTCCTTTCCTCAATAATAGTTCAGTATTAATCAGAATTATGAATAGTTCCTCTTATATCTGCCTGGAAAGGCGCCGTCTCAGCCCTTGACAGCCCTGCTGACAGCAGTCCCTTGAAAACCAGAGCTCCCCAGTTACAAACCCCACTTCTAGGGAGAGAAAACACAGCATCATTGATCAGCCCTGAATCACAGCTCCACAGGAGGGGGAGCTCCATGCACTTCTAACGGAGGGACAATCCCCACTTAGCCCTAACAAGCTCCGCACATGCCAGGGAGAATACAAGAGAATGCCTCGAGTACAAGGGAGCATTTAACAAGGAACCCTGCTTTTGATGCCACACTGTGATCCAAAAATGCACTATCATGCACCACTGACATCTTTAGCTTCTTGCAAATGTGATGCAGCAGACTTGCTTAAATTACATATATATATATATATATATGAAAAGAGCCTTTTATCTCTGTAAAGCATGCTAAAATCACATTGAGAAGGTGGCGAATGACATCTCCTTGTGAAGATCATCGTGGCAAACAGCCTGGGAGACAGGCACTGACTCAGACACTCACCTGTCTTGTAGATCTCATAGCGCAGGGAGAAGCCGGCGCCTTGCCGTGCATAGTCCGAGGTGAACTTGATGTAGAGAGAGGGGCCAGAAGAGATGATGGTAGGAGGTGCTATGTTCCCGCAGTGCTTGCCCAGCAGGTCTGCTGCTTCACTGTCCCCATCTCGGATCTCGATGTAGTCGTACCTGTGAAGGCAGGTGAAATGGCAGTCATACCATCTGTCAGGGTGATGCTTCAGGACGCCAGGAACAAACACAAAACACTTCTTTATATCTGCGTATTTCACAGAACATCTTCCAGATGGGCACCTGGAACCTTGTCATTCACACAACACCAAACCCTCCCCAGTATATTTTTTCCCTTTTGTCTGTCTGGCTACATTTGAGTCTCTTTCTCTGTTGCTCCTCACTTCATTAATTTATTGCACCCGCGTCCACTTCAACTTCAGAGCCAACATGCAAAATCTAGAACAAAATTTACCACCATTTCCCCAGCGCTTCTTTGGCACGGGTGAAGCTCAGATACAAGTCTCCTGGGGCTGCTCTTCTTCCCTTTCCTTTCTTCTAAAGCACCCTCGTGCTACTTTGCACAGCCCAGTTTATTCCACTCTCCAGATGGGATTTTGCCAAGCATGCACCCGCATTAAAACAAAATAGTCAATGTTCAGTCCATGTAGCTATTTTGTGCAGTGACACCATACTGGTCCTTTAACAAGCATGGCCAGCACGTTTACTTAGCACTCGGACAGTAATACTGATCCTCTTCTGTTAAGTGCTAATGAAGATTTTCCGTGGATGAGAAGTGCTGCATAAGAGCTGCTTAACCACATTTACTACTGCCTGATCCTTGTACACTCTGTAACCACAACTTGGCTTGGCTAAGGTCTACCTGGAGATGTCCCACCTGCCCACTGACGTGGCTTCTGGGCATCTAAATGATCTCAGGGAGGAATGTGTAGGGTTGGAAGAACTGCCTACCAGCGCAGAGACAAAAGCTTGTTGCAAAGTCTGGCTGAAAGGTAAAACTTCTAAATTCCTTCATGTTTTTTCATATTTTCTAGGCCATGACTAATGGCAAGGTAGTTATCAGGCTCTGTGTGCTGTGAAGAAACAAACAGCTTTTACGTGAACATCTTGTTCTTCAGCTGCTTTCTAACACCCGCGCTCTCCCGCCCCTCTTCTCCTCTCTGGCCAGCACACTGCTATTTACAGAAACTGCCCAACTCTCTTCAACTGTTTATTCGCTTTCTATCAACCTGTTTGAACAACATACTACAGCTCTTCTCATGGGGCCAGGGAGGGAAAAAGCATTTCCAGGCTGCCAGGAATCTGCCTTTCTTCTTTGTCACAAGATCTCCTGTTTGGGAATGGAGAGTTGAAAGGAGAAGTAGCTTGCTGGATACAGCAATGATCCTCATGTGACTCATTCCTGTTCTGCAAAGCACACATCGGCAGGCAACAATCTGAAAACAAACTTAGAGGAACTCAGTATGCTCCTCCACAAAGAAAGATGGCCCGGACAGCTTCAGTTTCACTCCTTTCTGGGACTAAATCAGGCTGACGGCCAGAAGCAAAATGCCTGCAGATAATATCCTGTCTACGCTGGACCAAGCACTCAGCTAGCTGTAATCACCCAGCCTTTAACTTCGTTACAGACTCAGTTGGCTTGGCCAAGGTGAAATCCAAGCGGTCTTGAGAAGAGGCACTCGCACCGGAAGAGCATTTGGCTTCGCTGGTGGTTGGACACACATTGATGTAAATAAAGATCTGTTCCCTCTGCTCTCTCCCCGGCTCTGTGTAACTCCCTATCACCTCCTGACCCCTTATTACCCTGACACAGTCCAGCAGCACCCCGCATGACCCCACTAATGTCCATCATGTGTGGCTTCATCCCACCACCTCCCCAGGGAGGAGGAACATGGCAGTGTTAGTGCTTCTTTTAAGTAGAATTTTTTCCTCCTTGTTTGTCTATTTGTTTAAAGTAACACTGAGAAAACAGCGGGGACATATTGTTCTCTAAATAACTACTTGGTCTCAGTGTGCTTGCAGCCCTTCCACATCCGAAGTACACATCTGTGCCGCAGGACTACCGGCTACTAGTGAAATCATGAATATGTAGCAAAATATTAATTTGGCAAAAACACGAATGTTGGCAAAACACAGTTAACGGAGTGGATTGCAAAAGCTGCCATTTGCATGGCACAGGCAGAGGTTAGCTACATCCCAGGGAATCACATCTGTTAGTGTCCCCGTGGGGTTATGACTCGCCAACACGGTACGTGGCTTCAACTACTTGACTGTAATAATCACAGCTTCTGCTGTAGCCAACATGCTAAACATCCTAGCACTGTCCACATGGTTCCTCAAACCACCCAGTGTTGTAGGAGCCCTGGCAATTTCAGAAGCAAATTCTGGACCAAGAAATATTTGCTTATTGAATGGGTGAATAACTTCCAATAATACATACAATTTGGGAATATTGCAATCTGCTCATGGGTAATTTGCAAATGGAAAATTAAAAGAATGAATCTAGTAAGTAAATCATCAGGAAATATTTGCCTCTCTGAATTAAACCCTGTTTGGCTTCATCCAAGCATCTAACTGGGCTTTCTCCTACTGGAGCTAATCCTTAATAAATCAAATGTTGCAAACAACTAAAAAAGCCTCTAGGAGAAGGTCAGGGAATAATTTTTGCCAAATGTAAAATGAATAGAAATGCATAAGAGTTTTCTTCCCTAGTTAAAACAATCTTGGCCCAAGCCCTCTGCTCCTCATGAGGCAAAGCTCTCTTTCTTCAGGTCATATAAATAGTGTGAACTGGGAGAGTATTGCAGTCAGAAGATAACTCCTGCCCAGATGAGCTGGAGCACCTACTTCCTCTCCAACATAGCAATTAAGCTTTAGGCTTTCACAATGAACACCAAAGACCTCTGGTCCAAACCGTGAAACTTTCAAACTTCAGCAAGAACACCGGCTAATCCCCACCACAGCCTCTTGGCATAAAGTGCTTCAGTTGTGTCCACGCCTTGGCTCACAATCAAACAAGCTGATAAACCCCATTCTCCTTATGTTGGGTCACTGGCCATGTTAGAATCTAGTTTGGCCAGACTTTTGCTTCTGTTGAGCTTAAGCATAGTTTCCAGATTGTGTTCTTCCCATGTGAAAAACAAAAAGCAAAATAGAAGGGAAGAAACCCCAGCCCTGGGGATGCTTTCTGCTCTAACCATTTTGAGACAATTACAGACTAGGGCACAGCTGGGTGGGACACATTATGCAGTGATGGCATCCAGTGGCCAGCAATTTGCATTTCACTATGTAACCAAATCCTTTGTTTCAGTCAACATGCACCAACTTCTTTGTGGGTTGACCTCTCTGGCATTACCTCCACTGGGCAAGCTGCCATCTCCAAGCATGTTTCATGGCCACTTCTCCCCATCTAGGCACTGCTCCAGTAAGCCAACCATAAATATGTGAGGGCAGGGTGTACCATTCATATCCCACAAGTAAAGTTGATGGATTAACCAAGTCTTCGTGCAGGGAAGGTGGCTGCAGTTGCTGCTCCTCCAGCAGCAGGATATTTTCAGCTGTTGCTTGACTGGGAAGGCCAGACAGCTGGTTTCAAACTACCTCAAACAGAGGTTTCCACCAGGAAGTTTTAAGGCAGAGAGGCAAAGCTGAAGTGCTTCCAACTTCCCAGACAATGGGGAGTTGCAAAAGGAGGGAAATGCATTGCTTAGATGCTCTTCTTGGAGCTGTTTAAAAAAATTAAATGGAAAATGTACAATGATTACAAATATTGCTGCGTTTTTATTAAAGATTTTTAGTAGAAAGTACTTTGCTGATGTTAAGAGAGCTTTTATAAACTAATTATAAAGCACTTCTAATGCCTGTATTACTCATGCTTGCTTGCTTGCTTTTTCCTCCAGTCAACCCTCTCTGCTTCACAGTCTTTCCTTTCTATTTTCCCTAAGCCACTTTGCTGCTGGCTGTCCAAAAAAAAAGGCCATGAAGCACAATAAAGGTAAACAAGCCTCAACTGCAGCGGTTATGAGAAGGCCTCCACCTTTTCAGTCCTTTTCTGTTGTGAAATAGCTAGTCTGCTTCCTGGCCATTGAGCTGTGCTGCACAGTCCCGGGTTCCCACCCAGGCACTGGTGAGCTCCAGAAACCCTGTGACCCACTTGGAGAGCAGCACCAGAGTGCCCGTGCCATTCCTCTGGGTGCTCCTTTCCTGAGGCACACAACTCAGCACAAAGCAGAGTTTAGGGACTCATACTGCTCCACACATAATCAACAAACGTATTGCCCCTCAGCCCCAGCTCCTAAGAGACACTAAGTGTTTCCCAACTGAAACATGCTTCAAGGACATTCTGGGGACATAAGCTTAGGATGGAGAAAAATATGAATGATAAAAAATTCATATGTTTACAGCCATAATACAAGTCCTCCTAATACATAGACTTGTGCAAACCTTGCTTCAAAGCCCGAGGAGAGCTGGCTCCCCAGAATGAGCTCAGACCTACCTGGCAGCTTTCTCAGTCTCTTTGCAGAGCTATGCAGTAGGTGGGGGCTTGCATGCAGCTAAGCCTGGTTTCCAGTGCCTGCCAGGGCCGGAGAGAGTTGCAAGGCTCTAACCTGAAGTTCCCCAATGTTTCATTTGGAGCTGTTATTTATAGGCATTTCCATGGGGTTCATGACTGCACCTGGCAAACAGTAATGATGGGATCCTCACGAGACCCTGGGAGGTGGGAAGGCAAAGAGCAGTGGCCGGCCCAAGGTCACAGAGGAAGTTTGCAGCACATCCAAGAATAGAAGCCAGCCTTGATTAGACAGATTATATTATATTGGAGAAGTCTGGCCTAGATATATAGACAAATAGGTACTGCCTGCATGCCAACAGCCCCAAATTTAGGAATGTCCCATGTTGACTTGAGCCTTTGCGATCCCTGGTCTGCTTGAACCGTATGTCATGGTGTCGCAAATGCATCTGCTGAGAATAGGAAGAGAAACTGCATATCTAGTGAAATTCAGCAGGCATTAATACTCTGCAGGCAGCTGGTAAAGGTGTGGGGAACCCCTTAGCCACAACAGCAGCTGGGAAATGCAATTGTTCCTTTTGAAAAGGTAGCGAGTGGTTTGTTTCTCAGAAATTGTTATTAAAAGTGTAAGGTTTTTTTAAACATCCTCTAAGAAAAAAACTGTTTCTTAAAAATAAAATAGCAGCTGCAGTATAGAGATGGTTAAGAAATGGTGAACCAGCAGCTCTGTGCTTGTTTTGCAATCAAGGGGCGGCTAGAATTAATGTCCATTACATGCTAGCTGGCTTAGTCGATTTTTCTGTGTCACCACCCATCTTCATGCTCTTTCATATGCCACCTTCAAACCAAATCCTTATTTCATGGGTGATTATGTTGTGAAAGGCAAGAAAACTTTTCTGTAACGTTTATACAATCTTGAACAACTGCAGGACATACCCTTCAAAGGTTAAATTGCTGCAGATGCTACTACAAAACGATATTTTTTTTTATAGCTGTGATAGCAGAGGCAAGCACCTCTGCTGTCTGATGAAACTAGAGCAATGAAGTTTGATCTTAGCTGCCAGCCCTTAATCAGAGTAATTAATTATAAATACAGCAGATGAATTGGATTCTCCTTTGACTTGAACTGGTTTTACACATGTGTAACTCATCATTTTAAGGGTAATCACTCCTAATTTATCCTGGGGTGAGAAGAGAATAAGTCCTCATAGTCACAGATCTAAAAAAAGCTTGTATCATATCTAGCTTTAGCCAACTAAACATTCCCTGCTCTCAGTAGAAGCTGACTCCTCACACCCAGTTTGGGATGGGTTTAATTGTTCTGCACTGATGACAGAGGTCGTTTAAATCACTCTCACTGACTGGACTTGGACTTTGGGTGGCTGAACGCTGGAGAGACGAATCTGGTCTCAGTCTGCAGCTCGTGGGACCATTTTTGCCCATGATGAGGTGAAAGATACACACCGGGAAGGCAGAGCTTGCCCTTGTTTTTGTCCTGATGGAAATAACTGGCTCTGGCAACAGCAGAGAGGAATAGGCTATCATTGCTCTAAATCTGAAGGGGTCTCACCGTATTTCAGTGACTAAAATGACCAAAATCTGATGGCAGCAGGGGGAGAACCAGGCCTGGGGATGCATAATTGCTTAGGATTTCTCGGAAGGTTGTTTTGATTTTGTTGCATCCCATTACGTCTTGTGTAATCACAGCATTGTGGGGTTTTGTAATCATTCCACTGTGCTTTGGATTATTTTCTTATCTCCTCAAAAGTCTGACCAGAATTTCTGAGAAATGTGAAAAATCCAGTCAGTCAAAAAAAAAGAAAAAGAAAAAAGAGAGACAGAGAGGGAAAGAAAATAACCCTAACAGATTGGAAAACTTCTTCAAAAATGCTTTGAAGACAAAAAATGGAAACTACAAATAGCCTCTATTTATACTCCTTGGGTTGTTTTCACCCCCGTACAAGCACCACTGATGGGAAGAGTCTTTCAGCAGTTACTGCTAACTTATGCGGAAAATAAAAAAAATTAAAAAAAAAAAAAAAAGGTAGCCAAAATACCTCTTGCAAAGGGAAGAATAAAACATAGCTGCAAACTGCTCCTGTGGCAAGTTCTGATTCGGGAGGGAATTTCAGCTCCTAGCTGCTGCATGCTGCTGCCCCCCCTGAGACAGGAGAGCAAAGGCTCCCCCGCGCTTTGCCGCTCATCCTCGGGCTGCCTTCTTCAAGCTGTGTTGCCAGATCGCTGCGGAAAGGCGCGTTGGAGTAGAGAAGTGCTC
Source organism: Calidris pugnax (assembly GCF_001431845.1). NCBI lineage: Eukaryota > Metazoa > Chordata > Aves > Charadriiformes > Scolopacidae > Calidris > Calidris pugnax. The sequence goes on along the minus strand of NW_015090990.1, from coordinate 14,336,872 downwards.
TCATCTGGGGCATGTCTGGAAAACCGTTCATTATATAAGAAAACAAGTTGTGCTAATGTGCACTTTAGGGGTTTTCTGCAGGCTGTTGTTCAAGAGTTACACATGGCTGTTAATTTTATTTTTGTCTCCAAAACCATCTCTGTAAATTCCTCACCCTTCTATCTTTAGCTACAGGGGTCTTTTGTTGGAAGATGGTTTTGGTATTCTTTGGGGGGAAAAAATGTTGGTGAAACTAGGAATAAAATATATGAAGCGTGTTAAGAATAGCCCCCCTTTCCGTGGCGTTCTGCCTTCTGTTGCTGCTCTAAGGGAACTGAAGCAACTCACAACCTTTCCATACCCCAAAATGCAGGACACTTGAGAAACTGCATTTGCACTTTCCTCCTTCTGCTACAATCCATCTGTGGAAAAAATTAGACTTTGGTTTCTATGTCATTTTCCTGTCACCACTCACAGCCACTTGATCACTAAGAGAAAGGGGGGAAAAAAAAGGATATAATAAAAGCTAACAACCACAAGAGGAAAATTTACTGCTGAAAAGCAGCAGAGCAGGCAGAAGGCAGGGGGCAAATGTCCACTTTGCTTGCTTTACAGTGAGGGGAACAGGTGAACAGGCTTCCTTCTCCTGTCAGGATCCAGTTCCTGACAGTCCAGGTGATAGACAGAGACCAGTTTGGGCCAGGCTGGCTCCAGTGGCTGAAGGTCTGGGGACTGTCTAGTGGGTGGCTAATGAGGATTAAGGGATGTTCACATGCTCTGCTGTGCCAGCCCCATTCCGTGAGGAATCCCCTCCACGGAGCCATAGAGAGGGATGTCCCATCACACCTCACTGGCACGGTATCAGTCATGGCCTTAGATGCAACATGCCATGAAGAACGAAAGAGCTGGTAATAACTGGGATCAGATGGGAGCTTTGCAGCTCAGCTTTCCACATATCACTCATTTGCACTGGCTTTTCTCAGCACAAAACTGAAACAAACACCTCATTAAGCACCAATTGTATAAAGACAGTTGCAAGAACAGAGCCCTGACCAGCCCACCCCTCGTGCTCCTGGCTGCTTACATCCCTCGTTAATGATGGATGGCCACCCCAGGAATGGCCCTCCATGGGATGGCTTTCTGACCCCACAGTTTCTCAGACACAGTTTGTTCACGGCCCAGCTCCTGCCTTAGCCAACATACAAGTAAGCAAAGCTTTGCCACCAAGGCTGGCCTGCAGCCTCTGCTATTTGGGCACTTCCACAACAACCCGACCATGCCAGCTTGTAGTAAGAGCAATTTCTGGGGTAAACAGCACAACAAACCTGCCTGACCCCTCCTTGCATGCTCTGCAGGTAGCACAGACATATCCTATCTTCTTCTCTCCCCAAAGTATGGGCTCAACAGTATTGTAGCTCAACAATCATTTGAACTGAGCCTTGCGGAGGGTTCGAGCACAATCAATGCCTGGACAAGGATGAGCACTGTGCCGTGTACACACCATGCCTTGCAGCAGTGATGGCCTCCCACCCGTGTTTTGGAGGCAGCAGTATCTATGATGGATGTGGGAGGAATTACCCACTTGCAGGGGCTGGTTGGTAACCCTGAGGTGAGCTCAGCCCTGCCTGGGACAGCAGGTCAGCGAGGCAGCCCCATCAAGACAGAAGAGGGAGGCAGATACAAGGCAGTGGGCTGCTGCAGAAAGCTGGTTGGTACCTTTTCTCCTTAATGTGCTCTGGGAACAGGGGGATGGGAGCACCCCTGTTTCTCCCACAAACAAGGGCCCTGCCACTGCTTTGTTCAGGAAGATTTTCTTTGAAGCAACCTTTTGTGTCACCCTCTTGCTCAGCCACGGTGGTGCGTCTGCTTTGTCCTGCCAGCTCAGCCATGGAGTGTTTACAAGCCTCCCTCACCCTTCCAGGCTGTGGTTCAGCTCCATTGACACTGAAGGCAACAGACTCCTCTCTCGGCGTGTGATGAATCAATTACTTCCTCTGACACTCTATTACTATAGCCCTTACATCTCCAGATTGCAGATGAAAAGACAGGCTGAGAAGGGGGACAGGGAAGGGGAGAGGTCTCCTGAGGTCTCCTTCAATTGAGTTGTTGGACATCTGAAGAAATCCCCATCTGCCATATTTAAAGACACAGAGAGATGTTTTGCTCCTGAATGGCAGAAAAATCAGAGGCTTTTCACAAAGAAATCAAATGGGTCAAAAAACTTCAACAAGATGCAGTGAACATAGATCAATGGTGAGTCAGTCCTCTCTGCTGATGGAGATCCCAGACCTTGTTCCTGCCCACGATTATCAGTTGAACATCAGCATTACCAAAGGCACAAGGTGTGGGAGCCAGGCATTACACCTTCCCTTTTCACTGCAAAATAACAATGTAAATGAAACCTCACACCAGCGAAAGAGGAAGGAAGCTGAACACATGCTTCAAACTCCCCTGCTGGCGGCGGGGTTGGGGGGGAAGGGATGGGGTGTCCTACTCCTTGTTGGACATCCGTCAACAACCCCAGCTCTGAGGGTTCCCTGGGGGTTTCTACTACGTTGAGCACTTCCCGTGCAAACACCCTGCACGCGGCAGGGCCTGGGCAGCCACGGGGCTGAGCACAGGGGCTGTCCCACCGCCAGCGGGCAAGTGCTGCCTGTCTCAGCAAAGGGGGACCCCACCTCAAAAAACAGGGGTGCACCCTTCTTCACACCGACCACAATACCTCTGCAAGAAGTGATGCTTGGGGCAGTGCAGCCACAGCACACACACAGGGCAACTGCCCTGCCAGTTTCTGTGCCATTTGTAACAGGACTAAGTCTTTAGCATAGGATTTCTGCCGTCAGACCACACTGCTTCGGGCTCTGCTTCTAGCAATTTATTAAACACTAGTATCTCCGTATCTGACCCAGTACTACTTTAAAACCACTACCATACTACTGGACTATGATTGCTCAGCAACACTGTATGTAGATCCCAATAATTCCTTGGGATCTGGGCGGGAGGGAAAAAACAACAAAACCCCCAGATTATTCACTCTTTCTAATGATCTACTTGCTAAGGCAGCAAAAGGAAGGCTTTCTATGGTATGTTTGAACTGATAAATCAAAGACAGTTGCTTAAAACGTCCTAGCTGTGATTAGTAGACCATGACTGCTATTAACTTATAAGGAATTCCAGGATCACCAGACTGTGGTTTGCAACATATTATTACATTGCCATTCAATGGTGGTGTGCAGCCGCTTGATTTAAAGAAAACTGAGAACTAGTCTCAGACTGAAAACTAACCTCCCCCAATTCTTTCAAATAAGCTCTGTGCTGAGCTCTGGCCAAAAGCAACCAGAAATTTCTTCTGTTTTCAGTCTGCTCTCTGCAGTCTGTTCTTTTTATTTTGCATTCATATTTAATTGCAGAATTCACACCCGGCCAGAAAAGGCTGGGAACGAACCAATCGTCGTCTGCAGCGCTCTGACCTGCTCCTCTGCGATGCTGCTACGCGGCAGCCTTCGGAGGGGAGTGTGCAATGCACTGTTGCTATCTAGACTGGGTTTTATGCCTGCAGATGCCCAGGTCTTCTCTTCTTTATGGGAGGGCGGAATTTAAAGTGATTTGCCAAAGCAGGAACAGTAAATCGATAGCTGAAGGGGAAGAATCCAAATCTCACAACTCCCAGCCCTGATATTGCTGACGAATCTGCCACTCCCCTGTTACAGCCTGACAATAGGGATGATATCCATTAAAAAGGCTGCATGTAGCTACGGCAAACAGTTGCTCATTAAAAGCCTAAACCAGTTCCTATGGAAATCAAAGTAAAATGTCCCATTGCCTTTACAGTACTTTGCATCTGGTCCTTAACAAAAAAGGATAATTTAAAAAATATCATTCTGGCACCCTCCTTACATTCACTAAACCTTCTAACTCCCGCAACCAGACAGGAATTGTGTGACATGGAAGAACACTGCTAACCCTGCTGTGTGATGCAAAAAAAGTGACCCACAGACATTTAGGTTCCTGAGACCCACTTATTTGGGATGAGCCTTTGTGAATGGTGTCACCTAGTGAGCTGGAGCACTGTTGCAAAGACACTGAAGGGTCATGGGCTCTTTGCTGAAAGCACGAGCTTCTCAACGCTGCGGTTATTATCAGACTGCTTCAGTGGGATTGCTCTACCACCATCCTATAGCATCTGCACTAAGCGGGGTCAGCAAAGATGCAAGAGGCTTAGAGCTTGAGCTTTGTGAGCACTGCAAGCTCACAAAAGGCACATGATACTGACACTTTGGCCAGTCAGTGAGGCATCACCACAGCAAGCCCTGTGCTCGCTCACTCCCCGTGATGCTGTGGGGGACCCATGCTCCCTCCCTCGCTGGCCAGAGAGGCTGAGAAAGAAGAGAATACACCACTACTTCCTCCTCCTCCTCCTCACTAGCAGGAAGGAGGGGGAGAACTCTCTATCTCTAATGCTATTGTTCCCAGTGTCACCAGCTGGCCCTCAATTTGTCATCATGCCAACAGGAAACAAGGTGCAAAACCAGATCCGACTCCTACACACCGGATATTGGTGAGCCGGCGGGACACAGAAGACCACAGGAGAGCACCTTTGGGGCCATCACCTTCTGCAGAGCCTGGACTTGGCCTGTCCCTCCCGGGGGGCTCTGGGGCACGAGTAAGCACAGCCGTGGAGTAAGCGGGGCTGGCACAGCTCTGCGGATGGGCAGCAGAGAAGAGAGACACGAACAACCTTGAACTGTTAGCTCACGCACCGTTAACTCACCATCACAGCTAACACATTCATTGTTTCATTTCGGAAAATGACCTGGGCTTGACGGGAATTATGAACCATACAGCGGATGCTGGACAGAGTTAAAAACAGTAGAAGCTCATTTGAAGAGAAGTTGAGCTGCAGTGTCATGTTACCCAGACTGAATTATTTCCTGTACGTTAGAAATGTTGCTTCTGGCTACCCATGCCACAAATGTATGAGCAAGCAAATGCCTTCCTCAACGTCTCATCTTGACTTCCCCTCTCTGCAAAGTTAAAGCTCGACTCCCCCAGTGTTGCAGGAGACACAGTCATTTCCCCTTGCATCCCAGCAAGAACCCTCCCAAAGCCCTGGCGTTCTGTAGTGCTTCAAAAGTACTTCTCTTTTCTAAGCATTTTCCCAATCTCAAGATGAACTGCATTGCTTCTAAAATGTATACTAATAAGTTAATTATGCATACTTTTCAAAGCATTTACTAATTAGCTGTCCATAATTGCCGCCTTGTCTACTCTTAACCTTCACTGATGGAAGGATGGCTTCTTGCAATGTTATGCTCTTGTTTGAAGGAGATGGTCAAGAGAGCCAGGCTGAATACTGCAGCCACCAGCTGCCTGCCTGTCTGTGGATGCTGGGGCTGGCTGCAGCTACCCCCACTGCCTGATCAAGGGACTCAGGCCAGCATTTCTGCTGCTCTCTAGGAAGGATGCAGAGCTGTTTTGTTCCAGTGCCCAGCCTCCTGGAAGCGCAGGAGATGGCCATGCTGCCATAAGAGGTCTTCACCGACTAGCTGAGCCCACATGTCTCACCCTTTGTACTGTGGCCCAGGAACACCACCAGCACATTACTGCCAGTGTCCCCTGGCAGACAGCAGTCTGTGAAATGGGCACTGGGAGCATGGTGTCTTCCCTTGCCAAACCTTGGTCCCCTCTGTCCTTCAGGCTGGGACCAGGGGAAGTTCCTGCCATGGCTTCCTAGTATCCAGCACACATCAGGATGCTGAACTTGGTTCAGCTCTCTTGGCACCACTATGGCACTTAGAAGGTCACAGTGACAACCACATAAATTCCCTCATTATGATGGGCCCAGTTCCTGTTTCTGGAAACCCCCAGGGCTTGACATGGGGAGCCAAAGGCAGGAGGAAGAGCCTGACTATGCAGCTCTGGGCTGTCTCCAATTTGACAGCTCCTGCCAATTTTTGGAGCCCCGGGCCCTGTCTCCAGAGACCTTCACTAGCATTTGGCATGTGCCACCAGAGGGGGCTGCGAGCCACAGCAGCGGTCCCCCAAATCCTTCCCAGGCGGGGATGCGATGGATTGCAACCCAGCTGCAGCATGTGTTAGAAAGGGCTACAGAAAAACCCACTGGCACAGTCTAATTATGAGTCAAACTTCTTTTTTTTTTAAAATAACGTTCCTCTGGTGCAGATGTTATGACTCAGCTGAAAGGTCTTCTGCTTGCAGAGGGAGCCCAAGCCCGTCCACTGCAGTCTGGATGGAGCATGTCCCTGTCTGTACAGCGACGTCCTGGCAACCAACCGCAGCTCTGCCCAGCCTAATCCTTTGGCAGAGTCAGCCCAAGCGTGGCCAGGGATGGCAGAGTCAGTAGCCAATCTCAGGAGGGAGCTTTTAATGGTCCAAAGAGTAGCCCAGTAGTGGGAGGGAGGCATGAATGGAAAACGTGGTTACAAATGTAGTGACTCACACAGAGCTGAGGTTTCTGACTTGGATTTTCCAAGTAAGTACCAGAGACAGAATGGCAAAATGGCAATCAGGGAGGAGCGGGCAGCTTGGCTACGTGACTGTGTGAGCCGGGGGCCAGCCACCCCTCTTGCACACCTATTGCACACCTATTGCAAATGGTTCAGACCCCTCCTGAGATCACAAATAAACCCTGGCACACACAAGGCTGCCAAGCTACCGCCATGCCATGCGGGGAGCGGAAACATTTTGCCACAGCAGCAGCAGCATGCTCTTTTCCACTGGATGCTACTTTCCTTTCAGAGAGCAGATACTGACAGCACAGGGCCACAGTGCCCAAGCAGCAGCTGCGCTCGCAGCACGGAGAGGAAGAAACGACAAGCAGACAGGCTATTGCAATTCCAAATAGTTTGGCAGGTCTTTTATCAGAGCATCAAACTTCCCTTTTGGCTCTGCCATTTACTGCTGTGGCCCCACGGCTGCAGGACAGCGAGATCAACGGCTTGGGTCCTGTCATAGAGTGCCCACCCTCCCACAACAGGGATCCCTGCTGTGCTGGAGCACAAGAGCCACAACAGCAGGAGATGGCCAATTTTTTTAACCTGAAGTGCCTTCCCAAAGTAAGGTGCTTCCTCGGAGCACAGATGAGGCAGATAAAAAGAGAAAAAAAAATAATAATATGTTCTGGGGCTTCAATTACACTCCTTTTACGATGGCGATGGTGGGAGTGCAGTTCCTTCTTAATGCAGCTGGACACAGCTGAAAAATAGAAGCCCAGATGTGCCTCCCGAAAAACAATAGCAACAATCAGGACGGAGCAGCCGCCCCTGGCTGCCATCTCGGAGCTCCATCCCCGCTGGTGCTCCCTGCGTGCAGGGAGGGCCGGCCGCCCCGGCCGCTCTCGGCAGCCATCTCTCCCTGCCCAGCGCGCAGGCAGCGGCAGGTACACAGGCCCTTCCGGCCAGCTGCCCGGCGAGGGGAAATCACTGACCTTTCCGCAGAGGTCCCCAGGGTGCCAGGCTCTGTACAAAAACACAGGAGGAAACACCTCCCGTCCCAAAGGGAATTCTAAAAGAGATACAAGGAAGGCCAGAAAGGACACAGTAAAACTAAAAAGACTTTTGCAGATATTTTTGTAGGCCTTAGAATGGGCTTTAGGAATGTAAATGTTATGCTTTATGAGGAAGAAACTTTAGCCTAATAAGGTAAAATGAAATGCCGAAGGAAGAAGCAACAGGGGAAGGGGTTATGGTGTTTACCTCTGGCAGCTGGAAGCACGGACTGGCCCCGCTCCCGCTCCAATAGCTGCCAGGTAGCAACACTAGAGGAGGGGGAACCCTGTCTGCCCAGAGACAGAGTGCCACAATGGGGTTCATCGGCCTGTCACATTTGTGTCAATGTGCTCTATGTGAATGAACAGATGTCAAAAGAAGGCATCTGCCCTGAGAACATATTTCTTAGATGCTGAACTCCTGTTTCTGTTAGGGTTCCCACCTGCAGCTGCAATGAGGCCTTTGCTTCTTCCTGAAATACCCTCTGACACTCAAATGAGATTTATCACTAGATGGTCACCTATTAGTACTGCTTAACGCCCAAGCATTACACAGTGTTAATACTTGTCTCCTTCTGGTAGGTCACTTTAAAAAAATTTTTAAAATCTCCCTCTTATCAAATTCATTCAGGCAGTGTTTATCGTGTACTGTTTCCATATGTTTGGTTATGCTTCCTATAAAGCACTGCCCATGAAGTTCTTGCAAATCCACTCCTTTGCAGTGCTGTCTCTGGGGAGCAGGCATTCAAAAAGTCAGCTTGGCTCCCAGCTCATACCTGTGGCCAGCGGAAGCCCGTGTGCACTGTGGATGAACCCTGTTTCACTCGCACACAGATGGCAGCTGAGGGGATAAAAATGCAGGCAAACTTCACTTTCAGGAGAGGTTTGATGTTAATACCTGGTTTCTAGAGAGCAATGTTGCTGCAGGAGCTGAACTGAATCAGAGACCCTGGCAAACCCCCCACCATTTATGTCCCACATGGGGGACCAAAACCCTCAAACTCAAACCTTTCTGCTTAAACTAAAGGCTCCCTCATGCATGTACACACAGAAAGGGAAAAGGTAAGACCACGTAGCACTCAGATCCGCCACAGTAAAGCTCAAAACAGCAAAGTGACATCATCTCCAGCACAGGCAGCCCTTCAAGCCCAAGACCCTGGAAAGGCAGAAGCTGGAGTGCCTCCTGCCCAGCTCAACCCCTGCCCTGCCCAATACACACTGCATTCTCTCCAGACTGAGAATATAGGCCTATAAAGCTTTTATTATTGTGAATTCGGGGTGACTGCATTAGCTATGAGAAGGCTATGCAGTTCAGCCTGTACAAGCAATAACACAATCTGATAGCAACCATCATTCTTACACGCACTGCCAAGGCTTTGTTGTGTTCATCTATGCCCACATTAAGCCTTTCTCTACCTTCTTCCCTCTCTAAACACAGGCCTGATCCTGCAAAGTGCTAAACGCCTTGCATATACAGTGACTTCAGGGAGAGTTCATGGTGCTCAAAGCCTTATTAGCCCAGGCTTTATCTGTAGGGGGTGATGAGATCCTCAGTGACATCAATCAGCACACCTTCATTAGAGTTAGCGGAGCTACACTGATCTTTATGGTAGCTGAGGATCCAGCTCTACACTTCATAACCTTCAGTACATCATCAAACCCATGCTGAATTTCTTTGTTCTCCACAGGACTGATTCTACAGCCCCATAAATGTTTCCCCTGTCCCTCTGTCCTTTTTGAAAACAGAGGTCCCCTCTCCATATATAACCCCCTTTTAATCAACAGGACAAGCGTGTCTGGCAAGACTGCTGTGTTAGACCTGTTTTAGGAGACCCCAAGCTCCTTCACAGCTCAGGCATCCCTGTAGCTGGCTGTGGATTCCAGATTAAACACACAGGTTTATACGTCTGCTGAGACCATGTTATTAACTCAGCCCTTTATGGTGCCCTTTGATGCTCTTAATTATTCTTTACTAGCTGTTAATTGTTTTTCCCCGGACATCTAGTTTCCGAGTCCCTTCTTAGAAGAAAAGGCAAAAGAAAAAAGAAAGAAAAGCAAACAACCCCAAACTCCCTGTTTACCAAAGGCAGTAGAATAAGCACTGTGGAGAATCAGATCCAGCCCAAACAGCATGGACCCCCAAGCCCTCAGCCTCACATGGCCCAAGCCTGGGTCTCCAGCCCTAGGGCTCTCTATGTCTAGGCTCTCTACCACTGCCTAGTTACACTCCAGGAAATTGCTCTGCTCTTCCCCGCAAGTTTAAAAGCACAGCGGCCACTGCCACTTTCTCAGTGAGACCACTCAGAAAAACAAGCTGCCTTTGAACCAAAGTGAAAGTCAGATTGAAAGCCAGTTAGCTCTTGGTTTCAGGCAGTATCAGGTTGATTTAAGAACCACCAGTTCAATCCAGAGTAGGCTCATCCTATGTGTCCACAGCAGCATCTTATAACCATGTAGTCAGTAGAGGCACACTTGCCCCTGAAAGGCAATGAGACGCAGGGCTACAGGGGCTCACAATGATGGTTGTTTTCACATGCAAGGAAAACTGCTAGGCAAAAGTGGGAAGAGAGGTGACTATGTACTAGAGAGGAAGAGGAAGGCTCTTACTTGCAGTCATGCTTTTCAATTTCAAAGTGAGGATTGAAGTTGAGGATAATCTTCTGGTTGGATTCAGGGGCGTAGATGACCCACTCGCAGTTCTGGTGGGAGGGGTAGTCATTGGGGTACCCTGGGGAGGTGATGTACCCAGCATCCTTGGAGTTCAGGCGGCCCCCACATGGCTGAGCTGCAGAGACACAGAAGGGAAAAAGGCATTGAAACAGGTTCTGGGCATCAGCTGCACACAGCCAGTCCCTCCAGGCCACTGCTAGGGGTGGTCTGATAAAGGCCATTCTCCTGGCTGTTGACATCTGTTTGGTACTCTAATTTTTCATATTAATCTCTGGGCAAGGGCAATTATTCTACACAACAAACCTATTCCTTTTCCCCTCCACCTCCTGCCACGCTTACATACCACATTTCACACAGACCAGAAAAGAGAAATAAATGCTCTTGCCGAGGCAATTAGAGAGCCATAAAGTAAGAGACAGATTGATATCAGATCATCTGGAGCCACCTCGTTTTATCCCTTCCTTTGCAAGCTTGCTCTGTGGCAGTCTCCCACAGCTGCCTCAGGAGACACCAAAATTTAGACACGTATGGTCCTCGATCCGGCTGCAAGAGTGCAGCAAGCTTTGCTGTACCCAAGTGAGGAAACCGAGGCACAGCAGGGCTGATGGCAATTCCAGGTCCACCAGTGAGAGAGTCTAGGACAGCGTCCAGCCCTCCTGGCCCTGGCCCACAGCCCCATGACAGCCCTTCTCTGCTCACTGTGCTCTCTCTCCCCAGCCCCACCTGCCCCCACCACCTCATCTCGGCAGATTGGCCTCGTGCCTCCTGAAACCTTTCAAGCTAACCTAGCTGTGGAATTGCAGACATAGACAATCAGCAGTGGTGGTTTTGTGGGGCTAGCCCACAAATGGCTGGCAACAGCTGCCTGGTGAGTGGAGGAAGCACTCTCAGCTTTGGGTTAGAACAGGCCCTGGAGGGTGATTTCATCTTCAAAAAAACACTTAATCTCATGAACGCTGCAAATCAAATTTATTATTGCATTACTTGCTGGGAGGAAAATCTGCATCACAGGGTCAGTTGATAACGCACTACAAATCCCAGCAAAGTCCCTTTCTCCACAGGGCCCCTATTGCGTGCCACCCTCCCCTGCCACCGCCCCATCCCGATGGGCTGCCACAGCTGCCCCTGGAAGACAGCATTGCCCCCTCACACCAGAAAAACACGCAGAAACTAGCAAAATGGGAAAAAAAAAAAATTGGGAAAAACCCAAACCCTAGACCCCTTCACAGGGCAGGCTGGCAAGAATATGGGGTAACCCCAGTCCACATTGCAGAAAGGCTTTCCACTCCCTGATCATAAGCAACATGGGGCACAAACCCTAGTGGGTTGTCCCCACTGCAAGGCTGTCCCCACAGCCTCCCCTCAGTCCCAGAGGGCTCTGGTGCCACAGGAGGATGCGGGTGAGCTTTCCTAGGGCCCAGATGTGCACTATTTATGATGGGACCAGAGGCTCATCCCATGCCCCCGAGGGAGCTGAGGCACAGGAGAGTAACCACACATCCCACACCCCATCAGCTCAGTGAGCCAAAGGTGTCTGCGCTGCTCCCCACTACCCTGGCCCTGAAGGTTGTCCCTGTCCCTCCCACAGCAGCACTCATTGCAAAGCCCCAGGACCACCCAGGAGAAGCAAAGCAGCGCAGACTTATGTGGGCTCAACACCACACTGCTGGTTTGGCTCTGTCGCTCTGCCAGGTCATCGTCACGAGCCTGCCCGTTCTCAGTGGGGACATCCCAGCCCACCTTCAAACTGCCCTCCTGCCAGAGCCAACGGAATCAGCAGGAGAGAGGCAGGACCCCTCAGCAGCAATGCTTCCTGGAAAAAAAGCACTTTGAATAAACAACCTGCTGCCTGCACACTGTCAGCACACTACCTGCAGAAAATCCACGTGCCCTGTGCGGGAACAAGGGCAACGGGAGGGCCCTTCATGGGGGAGCAATGCTTCCTTTGCCATGAAAAAGCACTCTCTCAGCTTCCCTCATATTTTTCATGCCCTCTAACATATTCATTCTTCAAAATAACTTTCTTCTCACACACCCAAAGGCATCTTTGCAGCCTTCCCTTTTTTCTTAAAATAATCCTGTAAGTATCCTGAAAAAATATGAAGGGGAAAAATCACAACACTGCTACAGAAGAGCTGAGAATATTCAAAAACATCTGGTTTTGTTCCACTGGAGAGCTTGCTCAACAGACAAACATTTACAAACCTACGTTCTTGCACAAATCTCTTCTCTCAGCAAGGCATATTTGCCCACACACGTGCCTATGTGGGTTTGAGGGGAGAGAGAGAGAGACATTCACGTGGAAGGAAGAAATTCTCGGACTTGTTGACATCAACGTACAAATAGACGTGTAATTCACACTTCACTCATGTACGCACTTTCACACCTTCTCATAAAAATTCACACCTCGTTTGCACACATGTCCACCCCCTCCAGGAAAAAGAAATACTCAAGCTGCAGATTATTTTTCTTGGAAAGGGCAAAGTCTCGAAGCAATGAAAATACAGTCAATACTTCCACACCTCGTCATCCCCTCCCCGTCTCTCCAGCTTTCACACACATGCTACCCGCTAGGCTGATACCACCAACATCACCCACCACTCAGAAGCTGCTAGCCCCTTACTCGTGCCGGGTACTATGAATACTCTGTGAGCTGTTGCAACTCAACCAGTCGGAGGGGAACTGCAATGTGAACAGGGGTGTCAGCTCCAGCTTGCTCCAGCTCTTCCCTGATAAATGAACTCAGGAGCAGAAACCCAGGTTTAGCCTGATCTCAGAACCTCTCCTTTGCCCTGCAAGGCCATTCTAGGTCAGTGGGACTGAGCTAAGGAAACCCCTAGGCTTGATCCTGATTTCACGTCAGTTTGGTGCCCAAGTTAAACTGCTGGTGCTGGTGAGAAGAGCCTGAGTGAGAGGGCCTGGAGCCCAGCTCTCTGCAACTGCAATCTCTGCAGCTTAACAGGACAAGGAGGCAAAAACACTAAGCAGACAGAAGAACCAGTCACATGCCTCAGGTGTTCAGATACCACCAGGAAAATTTTGCCATCTTTCTGTAGTAGGGAAAGCAAGCCTTCCACCTGCAGGAAACTTTATCTGTGTCTCTGAGGAACAGATTTTGCCCTCTCATTCATCCCTCCCCGAGAAGGTCCAGAGAAATGAAGGGGGCTGCTTCAGTACAGCACTGCCTTGTCCACGCACAGCACCAGGGCACGCAGTAGGCAATAGCACACCAGGGAAACAGGGGTTTCTTAGAGTTGTCTGAGGAGGCAAAATCATTTTAGTATCTTTGTAATTGTTCTGTTGAGTTTTTTCTCTTTTGATTCACTGGTATCTAGCAGATAAACACCCGCAACAAAAAAAAAAATCTATCACTGTGCCCACTGACAGGCAAAGGGTTTGCCTTAGCAGACATGCCAAGCACTGGCTTTCTGTATAAATTCAGGCCTGTTTTGTACACAGCAGAGGGTAAAGTTTCTACATAAATGTGTCCTTTCAAACCGATGCATTGAATCCATGCAAAAAGATAGAAAAAGAAAAAAGGTGAGTGCCATGGCTACTGCCCAGGCTGTGTGCTTTGGAAGCAAGACATGCTCCACAGCTAATGGGCTCTGGCAGCTTTTGCCAGCCCTGAATTCACTTAATAAAATTAAAATTAAATTCTGAAGAATAAGCCAAGTCTGACAGGTGCATGGGACATCCCGTTGCTCAGTAAGCAAAAGGCAGGGATTGAAAGCAAACTGCTGGGGCCCCTGCCAGCCTGCACAGTGGAGGGGCCAGTGGAGCAGTGTGCCAATAGCAAGGCCATGGGAGAGCAGCCGTGCTCCTCAACAGACACTACAGAGGTCAGCACTCCCCAGGAGCATCAGAGCAGGCTATGTTCAGGATGGGGAATCCCCAGATCCCCTCCTTCATTAAGGTCCACCACATGACTTATATTATCCCAGCAATCCTCTCCTTACTGGATCACCCAACAGAGGAACTACACAAGAGGACAACCACCAAGCTATAGGGATGAGAAAGGAAGATGCTCAGGAGAGTGGATTCCTGCAAACGCCACAACATACAGCAGGCAATTCCAAAGTTTCCCACGGAGATGGGTAACTGCTCTGAGCTCCTCACCCTTCGCAAGGGGCAAACCCCTCTTTCCCTGCCCTGACCTGCTGGAGACATCCAGGCTGATGAAGTCTCCCCCTGCCTGCCCCAGGCTGCAACAAACAATCATCACTCAGGGGACCCAAAAATAACAACCAGGCCCCGGGAACCTCCACCCACACTGGGGGCTTTTCAGCTCTGCAGCTCATCAGCTCATGCTGAAACCTTAGGCCAGGAGCAGAGCATTCTCCTACTTGAATTTCCTGCCGATTAAACCCCTCTGGATTTCCCTCACCCCGGGAGAGCAGGGCTCACTGTTATTATTGGACCTTCAACACAGAAACTAAAGCCAACTCTGCCTGTTACAAAAATAATCATCACCAGAGAGGCCCATTTCACAACAAACACACATACTACAGCCTCTCAAAGCTTGTAGCGTCCAGCAGAAAACTATCACATGTTTTGATCTGCTGGGTTGAGTTTACTTTGGGGATGTAATTCAAGGCTGCGCAGAAAATTAAAGACGCTCTTGTTGCCTTAGAGGCAAGCAGCATCATCTTTGTCTGTGCTGTTCAGAAAAAGCAGCCTTCGAGGGCAGCAAAGGAGCAAGGGAGAGAGATGCCAGGAGTTCCATGGTAGAGGGATGCACTGCCCGGCCTCATCACTTATTTCTCTTCTTTGCATGAGGCCCTCACAGCCCAGCTCCACACTCTCACCTAACCACTGCAGAAGATTTCTACATCCTGGGATTCAGCGCCGGGCAGAGGAGATTTTCCCTGCCAGCCCTCCGACAGCACAGCAAAATACAGGTCTTGGCACACACGACCTACTGCTCTCAGAGCTGCTGAACTTGGCGTGAGCCTTTGTGCAGCAAACCCTCTGTTACGGTCCTGTTAAAGTCAAACAGCTCTTCAAGAAACAAAGTTTTTCAAGCTCCATGTACATCCAAGTATTTTGCCAAACCCTGGCATGGAGGGGAGAAACAGGTCTCTTCTGCCGAGGATTCATTACCATTAATGTTCCTCCTGCCTCATTCTGCAGGCTCTGGGCCTGGGGGAAACTCTCACAGCTAACATGCCATGGCCTCTCCCCCCAAACTGTACGGCACAACTTTCACATCAGGCAGGAACACAAATGTGAACTCTCGGATTTAAATGATACAGCTTAGCCATTGGCCAAGGAGAGAGACATAGTGCAGAGGAAGCTAATAAGATTAGATATTTTATCCCCAGTAGCATAGATCATTTTAGCAGAAGCGTGTTTGCTTTGGATTGCGAGATAAAGCTTCAAAGGCTTCCTGAACAAATTAATGGACAAACACACCCAAACACCATAAAGCACTTACACGCACATTTCATCCCAGAGCAATACCCACATCCACCCCTCGGGATTTCACGCAGCCAGGGAAAGTCCCCTGAACATTTCATCAAGGGCCTTTACCAGTTTAACTAAAATTTCTCTTAAAAATAGTGGCGCAGCAAAGCAGAATTTAAGGACTGCTTTTGTGATCTGAACTAGGATTTTGTCTGATTCAAAGTGTCTCAAGCCTGTCACAAGACAGGCTCATAAAAACACTGTCTGGGCTCAAGCAAGAGAGGAACGCGCCAATCCATCAGTTGAGGAATGCAGCCGTTTGACCACTTCCTAAGGCAACCAGGGAGGGATGCAATATATTCACTTTATAGCGCTGGACAGCAGTGAGAGGGGAGCGCCGGAAAGCTCAGCAAATGGAACATTTTAGCTGTGAGCCTTTGCAAAAAGGGATAATTTAAAATTATTTTTAAATAAGAAGGGAGTGTTCGAGAGAGGAAGAGAGAGGAGATTTGGAGATTTCTGATACTTGCACTTTCTTTGCCATGCTAATCCACAGAAGAATTAAGTGGAAACCTGAAATAGACACGTACTCAAGCTTCACCACAGAAATGAGAGGGCCAAATCCTGCATGCAAATCCAGGTAAATTTCCTTTGAGATCAGCTGAACTCCAGCGATTTCCACACCTGCAGTTCTGGATAGCCTCCTTCCGGGGGGGGGCATCACTTCGTACCACCTGAGTCAGTGGTAACTTTGAGCTTTAAATATTGACACTTTGGGGTGCTGGTGGTTCCCCTTCCTCCTCCCCCCCGACCTTTGTATCTTTCATGAGATTTCCCATCCTGGTTTTACATGGTGCCACCTCCGCTAACTTTGTTATTTGTCATCTTATATCACAGGCAAATGCAATTCCAATAGGGCAACCAGCTTAATAGTGTTAGTTCTTTATATATATATATATATATATATACATACCTGTGCACACAATCCTCCCGGCTTGCCTGCGAAGGCAATCGGTGGGTCTGGAATAACAACTCCTGGCTACTTCAGTAATCATTCGGGAGAGCGCGTGAGTGTGTGTGTGTGTGTGCACGTGCAAGGGAGGGGGATAACTGCATATCGAATGTGCAGGAATCGTGCCTGTTTCTCCTGCCTCTGCGTCAGGCTCCCAAGGGTTTAAAGTCTTGTGGAAGCGCACCGCCATCTCCCAGGAATAGATGGCAGCTTCAGGAGATCTTCAAGCTGCAGATCGGGCAGTTTCTGAGGAAACTTTGCTGGTATCTCAGGTGGGGAAACAGAGACCTGGGGGAGTTGAAGGCTCAGAGCCTAAGGAGAAATAAAGGGGAGGGTTCCTGCATAGCAGCCTCCCACCCTACCTATGGGCTACACTAGGAAATAATACAAGGATGAAACAATTTGCTGAGCCACCCCCATGAATGCTATCAATAACAGGCTGGTTTGAGGGCCACGGAGAAAAAGCAAGAGACATTTCTAATTCCACACACTAAAGAGCAAGCCACGGATTCACCTAGGATTCCTCTCTAAAGAGCTTCAGGCTTGATGAAAGGTGTTCAATGCCTCTGAAATACTAATTAGCATTGTTATTACGACAAATCCAAGAAGAAAAAAAGCTTATCTCGTCTCTCATCTCCCCCTGCGCCCTCCCAGCTCCCTCACACCTTTCGAGCCCATCTGTCAGGGTCCGTTCCTCACAAAAACTGAGTCCTGGCTTTCCCCACTGGGCAATGGCAGTTTATTCCTGCCTCTTCCCAAAGCGGCTGCCAGAGCCTCTCTGAATCCTGCACCACCCCTGGCTCAGCCCTGCCTCCCAAGGGCTCTGTTGGAGCCGCAGAGCAAAACCGGGTGCCTCAGCAGCGGGCAGCCCCACGGATGGGATGGAACAGGAGGGGATGGGAGGAGAAGCAGTTCCTACAGAGCCACCCGGGGAGAGGCCCCACGGCAGCTCCCTCCACACACGCTGCCGAGCAGCAGCAGCTTCAGCCTTTATGACGGCTTGCTCAAATCCAGCTACTGCTGAGCCTCACTACTAGTGCCGAAGTTATTACACATTCTGGCGAGTGTCTTAAACACATTGTTTCCTGCTGAGCGCATATTCAACGGTCAAACAGAAAGAGAGGAAAGCAGGAGAGAGCCTGGGGGTGTCCAAGAGGGAGAAAGTTGCCGAGGGGCTGCGGGAACATGAGGGAGAGTATGGGGAAGGGAAGGATGCAGGACCACGTGTGTGGCAGGCAGCAAGGTTGGGGGGGACCGGAGGGGGCTCTGTGTGTAAGAGAAGAGGCAGAGATTTGTGTGCTTGTGGGGAAAGGCAAGGAACCAGGGAGATGGTAAGCGTGTGCGTATATGTTTACATACACAAGGGCTTGGGGTTTTCCTCCCTCCTCTCCCCACAGGCATCCCCCCACAAAGCAGAGTCCAAAGGAGCTTTTCAAAAAAACGTAAGCAGAGTAAAAGGATAGCATCCTTTTGGCTTCACCATCTTCCTAGGAGGGACAGGAGAGAAAGGCAGGCATTCAAGCCCCACATAGACAGCACTTCACAGCTAGGGGTGACAGAAGAGCTAGGGCAGATGTCTTGCCTTTGTCTCAAATGCACGGGGAGAAACCAGGGCAGGTTTCAAAGACCACTTCATCTCTGGGGCCCATTTTCTTTGACTCATCAAGTATGAAGAGGGGGAGAAGCATTCAGACAGAAAGTCTCTGCAGCCATCCATCCCTTCGGGCTACTCCGCATGCCGACTCAATGCTTGTACTCCTTTCCCCAACCTGTTTTGGGAAGAGGCTCCCTCACCAAGGCTGCAGCCAGGGCCCTGGCCCCGCAGCATTACCCTAGCTGTCCTCCCCCATGTGATCCACAGGCACCACTCGCACATAGAAAGGGTTACAGATCCGAGTTGTGATTTCGAGTGTTTGGCCCCGTGCCTGCCGACCTCGTGCTGACAAACCTCTCCTCTGTGTCTGCGCTTGTGTCTTTTCACTGCACAGGCATCAAGCCTGGCTCAGGATTCGGCCTTCCGAGACTGCGATTTGGCTCAGGCAGGGAGGAGGCTGACCCTTTGATTCTGAGTAAGATTAAAACCATGCTACTGTAGCACTAAGCCGTGCGCAACACTGTTAGCAACAGCCCTGATTTATGTTGTTGCTAGTATTGCGGTTTCCACCAGGGTGTAGACAGGGATTTCGAAAATAGCCCAGCTACCTCTTTGTCTGTGTGTGTATTATAATTAGAAATGTGTCAAAGGGCTGTTACGGAGCGAGGGTAGAGCTGGAAACGTTCACACCCCACTCCTGCTCCCACCTCCGTGCCGACACCATCGGCCTCGGCCTGGGTGTGTGCAGGCACATCAGCCCTCCACACTTCCCGGATCAGACAACTGTATTCCCAAGACCCCATGGGGACACGGTGGCGGTGACTTCACCACACAATGGAGACCAAGTTCAGCCGCTTCCAGTTTGCTCTCAAGCTGCTGCAATCTGCCCCCACCGTCATGGCTAAATGCAGACTTTTTCTATTTCGATTTCAGATAGTTTCGCGGGTCTCAGATATAGACGATTTATTTTCCTAGCGCAGCTGCTCTGTCAGAGGTCATATAATTTGGCAGCAATCCCAGTGCTTAAAAATTAATTTTTCCTTATTAATACAACTGGGGGTCCCACAGGATAGGATCCCAGCCTTATCTGAACCTGACAGCTTCCTAAACTCCGTGAAGGATGCTTTCTCCTCTCAGGCTATCTGTGATACAAGGCCACCAAGTCCTGGAGCCCAGTGGCATGGGAGACTTCTGCTGGGAAATCAATCCACCCGCCTGCCCAGAGCAGCACGCTGCTGGGACAGGGACTGCTCCCTTCTCCAGCCCAGCAAAGTGGGTCGCTTTCTCATTTTAACCTTCTAGGCCATGCACGAGGTATCAAACACAGAGTAAATACTGAGAAGGGGGCTGGGGGGAAAGAGGAGGAGAAGGAGTAGGGCAGGGAGATGATAATTGCCTCCATAGAGCCCCCTGGGACTAGTATGCCTGCCTGTCTCTCCAGACACCACACACCATGATTTTCCTGCGGCAGAAAAGTTCGGAAAACAAAATGCAGTATCCTAACCTGGGTCAGAGCCCCCCACTGAGCTTGTATCAGTCGTTTTCGGTGATGCTCCTGACAACTGCCTGATTCCTCGGCTAAAAAAGCTTTTGTTCCCAGTAAGAGCCAAGTTAACAGCACAACGGGCAAAAGGCATTACACTCAACACTTGCGTGGGGGTGTGTGTGTGTGTGCGCATGTTTGTATGTGTGCAGCCGTGTGCCTGCTTGGCAGCAATTTGTTTTGGTCCCTCTCCCCACCTTGCTACATCTCCTAAGTTGTTACTAAAAACACTAGCTTTTAAGCAAACTATTTGGAAGGCTTCAAGAGTGAGCTTTGCTTGGAGCTGCATAAACATCGTCTGAATCGCTCAGTACTTGGGTCACTCGAATCTGTTACTTTCTTACTTGATTGCTTTTTACGGGAAGATGAAAAACACACAGCCATCCAGCAGCCTTCAGATTTATCTTCCAGGGTCTCCCACCCACTCCCCTCCATGGTTATCTCAGGGTTTGCTTGGCTACATACAAATTGGCAGCTGCACTGTTTATCTCTTACTGTAGAAATATCGCACGAGGGTTTTTTCCATGTGGATTATCATATTATTGTCTATTAAAAACATCTCCCCTCTCTGCTAACCTCCCTTAGGGAACCTTAGAGGGACTTTCATAATGGGGGAAAGCTTTCAGACACACCAGACTGAAACATAAATCCATCTACCTCTGGCATGTTTTTCTTACTAGGCTGGCTAATTTACTGGAGCATAGCCTGATCGAGGTTCGCGTCCTGTTACCCCATACCTTTACTCACTGGGTAGCAATAAAGTCATTTGGCCAGGTTTTACAGCACTGCAACAACATCTCGGCAAACAGCCGCCAGTGTCAGCCACAGGGAGACAACTTCCTTGCTGGCTCCCAACACCATGTGATGCTCTGCTTAGCCGGGAAAACCCTGCGTTCAAATAAACATTTCTTACGGCGACTGAATGGCCTCAGAGACACGGTCGGCTCATAAACCCCTTCCCAGTTAGAAGTCCTGGTCCCAAGCCCGCTCAAGGATAGAAGGAGCTGCACACACAGATACAAGCACACGCTCGGGCTCAGCAGCCACAGGGATTGCAGCCAGGCTGTCCAGTGCATCCTCAGGAGCGAGCCTCCGGTTACAGCCCGATCTGCCTCAGCACAATACCCACTCAGGAGACCAGACACTGCCTCTGCAACAGGGACCATCTAAGAAGACTGTCGCACTTGGCAGGGTCCTTCCAGGTCCTTGCCCTTTCTCTTCACCCCGTCGAGTGCCTATTCATTTGTTTTCCTATTTGAACAAAAGATGGGATTATGTTTTTTTCTTTCCTTTATAAGTGTAAGGAAGGAGGCAATGCTAACCGGGAACTGAATGTACACGGAGCGTGTTTTCCGGGAATGTCTGTGCTTCACTGCTGCAAAAAAAGAGGGACTTTCTCAGGTGGCAGAGGTTCTCCCCTTTCCAAGGGGGAGCTGGTGGCTGTGCCGTTCCATGGCACGGGGACCAACGCACGCACATTGCGCTTGCCACCTAACGCCTCCCGGGTCAGCCCGCAGCTCAGGACCCTGCGTCCCTGGGGGCTGTCCCAGACATGTCCCAAGGCCCTGGCTAACGGGAAGGGAACCCCCCAGCTCAGCGGCTAGTGGCTTGGCACCACTATCTTACCAGGGCAGCTCCTGGGCTGCTGACGGCAGAAGGAGCCCCAGAAGAGCAGTGCACGGCTGGGTGAGGCATATCCTTTTCCCCCCAGTGACTGCTCCAGGTGGGGATTCTGCTGCCCCCGTTAGCCAGACTCAAAGCCAGCGGCTGGGGAGCACAGGGCCCAGCCTCAGTCCGCCCTTACCCCTCTCCTGTCCCTAAGCCGAGACAACGCAAGCGCCGGGGCTTCATCCCAGCGCCTCCTGACAGCTCAGCCTACCTCCTAAGCGAACACCAGAAAAACACACCCGCGCCCCAAAACCTGCCACGAACTCCCCAGGTCCCGGGACACCCCGGCGTCCCTAAAGTCAATGCGGGTCCCGCACGTACCGCGGGCAGGCTTTCCCGGGGGGCTGCCCACAGGATGCCTCCCAGGGGCGAGCCCCGCCGCCTGCTCCCAGCGCCGCCCTGCCCGGCTGCCAGCTCCCTGCCAGTCGATTTTAATTTCTCACCTAAAGTTTCCCCAGGCTGTAAGCGGGCACGGAGCCGCGGGCACCCGGGTGCGGGTGTCCGTGATGCGGCTGGTCCCTTACCGCTTCCCCTTCCCTTCCCCGTGCCCCGCAAAAAAAATCTCAGCGCGCAACTTTGCAGCGCGGCTCCGTCCCCTCGCCCCTCCGCGCCGGGCGAAGGGAGCTGCGCGGCTACACCCGCTGCGCGCCTCGCCGGGGGGGCCGCCCCGTCTCCGCCCCGCCGCACGCACCAACCCCCCCAAAACCCCTATACGAAAGCTGCGCGGCGCTGCCGGCTCCTCGTCTGTTTCCTCATGCGGTGCCCGAGGGCCGGGCACAGCTTTTGTGCGTGTGCCCGGCACCGCGCACAGACACCTGAAAGTTGGGCGGGCGCGGAGGGCTCCCTCGCCCACGCGTGGCCGGGGGCATCCCCCGCCCCGGCCGGCGCCTTACCTGTCTCCGCCGTGCCTCCGGAGCCGGGCAAGCACAGCCCTAGAAATCCCCACGCGAGAAGAAACGTATCCATCCTTCGGCAGAAATTTAAAAAAATTAAAAAAAAAGAAGAGAAAAAAATATAAAATAAAACGCAAGAGCCGAAGCTGCGGGGTCAGGCTTCGCGTCCCTGCCCCGGGAGCGCAGCGCCGCGCCCCGCGTGGGCGCCCCACTCGCGAGCGGCTCCGGCGGGGCTCGGCGGGGGGACGGCGGCCTCCCCCGGTCCGGGGCTGCGGTGCGGGCGGAGCGCCTGTCCCCTAGGGCGACCCGCGGGGCCGGCGCCTCGGCATCCCCCGGGGCGCGGCGGCGGCAGCGGCGGCGGT